>NW_024098148.1:0-50494 GCF_016545835.1 Crotalus tigris | reverse complement strand
GTGCGCAAATTTCTCACCTGCTCCCCCTCCGGGCCGCCAGCATGAAAAGGTTGGTGACTTCTGCCCTATACCATCCTGGACAAATGGCTGTCCAATTTCTTCTTGATGGTGATGGAGCACCCACAACGTCTGGAGGCAGGTTGTTCCACTGGTTAATTGTTCTAACTGTTAAGGAATTTCTCCTCAACTCCAGGTTGCTTCTCTCCTTGATTGGTTTCCCCGTTGCCTCTTGTCCTGCCTTCAGAGGCTTTGGAGAATAGGCTGACCCCCTCTTCTTTGGGGCAGCCCCTCAAGTACCAAAAAACTATTATGTCATCCCTATTCTGTCTCTTCTGAACTTTTACAGAATACTGAATGACCGAGTTGGGAGGACTCTTGGAGGTCTTGTAGTCCAACCCCCTGCTCGGGCAAGAAACCCTATACCATTTCAGACAAATGCTTGTCCAATCTCTGCTGGTTTTGAACCTCCTTGGTTTCAACGATGGCTTCTGAGATGGCTTTGGGGAGGGAAAGGGCCTCGGATGCTGCTCATCTTTCTTTCTGGTGTGCACCTTGGGAGATGTGCGAGCATGCACAAACAGAGCTAGTAAACAGGAGGCCAAACTACTGTCTATGCCGGCGTATAAGATGACTTCCGGAAGCGCTAAACTCGGCGCCAAAGACAGGGGTCGTCTTATACGCCAAGTCATCTTATACGCCGGAAATACTGGTAGTTTCCGGCGTATAAGATGACGTTCTAGGAAGGCGACTCGGCGATAAAGACGGGGGTCGTCTTATACGCCAAGTCATCTTATACGCCGGAAATACTGGTAGTTTCCGGCGTATAAGACGACGTTCTAGGAAGGCGACTCGGCGATCAAGACGGGGGTCGTCTTATACGCCGGGTTGCCTAATACGCCGGCATATACGGTACTGGTCTGCATTTAGCCTTGTAGTCTCCTGGCGAACATAACATCAGCATAAACTAAGCAAATAAAATAAACTGGAAGCTTCGGCATTTATTCCTTCCTTCTCAATCACTTTAGGTAAACAGTTATTCGTGGATAAAAGTAAGCCCCACATTGAGAAGCCACTGGAACATCTGGGCAAAAGGTTACAAAAAGTTCTCAAAGACCCTCAACTCAAACTAGACAAACGTAAGTATGGAAGGGGGCAGAGCTGAGAAAAGGAACTAGTCAAGTGCAGCATGATTGAACTAACCGAATAACAGAGGTGGAAGGGGCCTTGAAGGTCTTCTAGTCCAACCTCCTATTCAAGCAGGAAGCCCTATACCATTTCAGACAAATGGCTGTCCAGTCTCTTCTTAAAAGCCTCCAATGTTGGGGCACCCACAACTTCTGGAGGCAAGCAGTTACATTGGTTAATTGTTCTCACCAAGTTGCTTCTCTACCTGATTAGTTTCCGTTCGTTGTCTCTTGTCTTCCCTTCTAGTGGTTTTGAAAATAGGTTGACCCCCTCCTCTTCTTTGTGGCAGCCCCTCAAATACTGGAACGCTGCTATCATGTCCCCCCTAGTCCTTCTTTTCTCTAGATCAGTGGTTCTCCACCTGTGGGTCGGGACCCCATTTGGGGTCGAACGACCATTTCACGGGGGTCGCCAAACAACGCAGTCTGCCATTTTTTCCCCCTTTTCCTTAGCTGGGCTACTCCCTTTTATTCTATTGGCTTTTGAAAGCCAATAGAATAGACTCTCTTGAATAGAGTCTAATTCTATTGGCTTTCCAAAGCCAATAGGAATTGTCCAGGCTGCCTCTGCCCTGCTGAGCCCGCCAAAAGCCCCATTCTGCAAACGGGGCTGCACCAGTTGAGTAGTCCTCGACTTACGACCGGTTGAGTAGTCCTCAACTTACGACTGGTTGGGGGTCGCGGCATTAAAAAGGTTGAGAACCACTGCTCTAGACTAGCCAAACCCAATTCCTGCAACCGTTCTTTGTATGTTTTAGTCTGCAGGCCTTTAATCCTCCTAGTTCAGTGGTGGTGAACCTATGGCACAGGTGCCAGAGGTGCCACTCGGAGCCCTCTCTGTGGGCAGACGTGCCGTTGCCCCAGCCTTGCCTTCCCCCATGACCCCGTCCTCACTAGTAGCCCTCCTGAAGAAGAGTCACCCCCCGAGCGTGGCCCACGCGGAGCAGTGCAGCCAAGGACATGGCAGCCAGGCAGCGTAGACAAGACTCTGCCCCATCCTGCACAGTTGATGCAGCAGGGCACGGGCAGAGGGCGTGGCTGCCATGGCGCTGCTGGGCGATCTGCGGCGGGCCCTGGAGGCGATGAGGTGGCCCTGCGAACAGGGAGGGTGGGGCGCGGCAGGGGTGGAGCAGGGGCGGGGCCAATTTTGGGGCACTCGGTCTCTAAAAGGTTCGCCACCACTGTCCTAGTTGCTCTTCTCTGCACTTTTCCCAAAGTCTCCACACGTTTTTTTGTAAGGTGGTGACTCACCAAAGCCTTATCTGACTGTTCCCAAGGGAATGCAGTCAGTCTGGTGAGATTCTTATAAACTAGGTGATCAACAATAAAGCTTCAGCTTAAAACTATTCACAAGCGGTTCTGGCTGCCGGTGCTTGACAATAACGCTGTCTTGTTGGCCACTGCTGTACTTTTAAATTCCTGAGAGTGATGGGATGGGACTGGGGGGGGGCTTCTCAATTGACCATTTCTCACCACTGACCTAAGCTGACTTGGGTGCCCTATTTGGCAAGAGAGGATTTAAATCTTGCAAGAGAGGAGGCGCAGCAGTTAGAGTGCCATACTGCAGGCCACTTTAGCTGACTGTGTTCAGCAGGTCAGCGGTTCAAATCTCACCGGCTCAAGGTTGACTCAGCCTTCCATCCTTCCGGGGTAGGTGAAATGAGGACCAAGATTGTTGGGGGCAATGTAAATATATATATACATTGCTTACTGGTGTACACCGCTTAGAGAGTGCTTGCACTTAAAGCGGTATATAAGTCTCATAAATAAATAAATAAATAAATAAATGTCTGAACCAGCAGCTGGACTGGATATGTGCAAAGAAATCTTTTCAGTCTCTCCGGTTAATGTTTTCAGCCAAGAAGATAGCAGAGGAAGCTATAAAGTTGCCTGCTTACATCAAACATGCTCACAAGAAACTCCAGGATCACAAGAAAAGCTATTGTGAGTATCGAGATCTTGAAGCCTCACGCTTGACACATGGTGTCAATGTTGTGAGGGATCTAGGTGAGAAAAGGCACTCAGATCTGTAAGGGCCAATTTCATTGGATCCCACGGACCCCTTGTGGAGAGGAAAAGGTTTTAGCCGCCAGCCCCCCCCTCCCCCGATCCTCTTTGTTGCTCTTCTCTGCACTCCTTCCAACTCTGCACTCAACATTTTGTTTTGTATTGTGGTGGATGCAGTATTCCACGTGTGGCCTTACCCAAAGCATTATAAAGCAATACTAACGCTTCATGCTATTCTTACTCCTGCAAGAAATAACAAAGTTCAGAGAATACCAAGGAGCACACATCCTCCTCCTCCTCCTCCTCCTCCTCCCTCACCAATCCCTTCTAGCACTGATGATGTTACCTAGTTGGGTCAAATCTAGAAGAAAATAACCAAGTTCAGAGAACATCAAGGATCCCTCATTTCAACCCTGAGCTACACATACTTTTTTTAAAAAAAAAAATCAGAGTTTCATCTAGAAGACAGAGTAGAAATTGGCAACCATCTTGCCTTCTAAAAGAATATTGGCTAGTTTTGACATTTCCCTTCACACCTGTTCTTTTTAGATGATCTCTTCCAAGAAACTGGAAAGTCTGCAAAGGGCTGGAATCTTTCTGGGATGAATCTGTACTACATTTCAAAAGGAAAAAGTACCTGGTACGACACTGAGAACTTTTGTGTGTCCAGAGACAGCCATTTGGCCTCCACCCTAAGTCATGAAGAGCAGGTGTTTATTGTTGTTATTACTATTGTTATGGTTGGCCGCAGTCAGCCAGATGTTCAGACTGGATCTGGCATTTTTATCCACTTCTACAGCCCTTTCTTAAGGACCCTGGGATAGGCAGATGTTGTTGTTTGAGGGGCTTAGAAGTATCATTGCAGGATGTAAGTTGTTCCGAGCCGAGCTGCCTTTTGCAATTGACTGATGGTGAATTTGTCAATGCCGATAATGTTCAAGTGCTCTAGTTGTTTTGGAGGCACCTATAACCATAGGTATTATCTTCTGTTTCTTTTACCACAATCGTTCTATTTCTATTTTGTATTTTGTGATTTTTCTCTAGTCCTTTTTCTTTTATCCCGCTATCTCCAAATACTGCCACATCCACTATCCAAACTTTTTTTTTCTCTTAGTGACTATTGTTAAAGCTGGGGTGTTATGTGGCAGATGCCTGGTCTGTTCAATTCTTATTATGGTTTATTCCACAGTCAGCCAGATGTTCAGACTGGATTACTATTATTATTTTCTTTCTGATGGTTGGTTCAACAATGTGTTCTTTCTTTACTATTTTTTTTTAATTTGCAATGCACTTCTTTTTTTAAAAAAAATTACCCGTGCTCCATGGAATATCTATACAATCTGTGTTCCACATTCAATGGCATTGGAGAAGGAATCCTTCAAGGTGAACCCCAAAAGCAGCATTTCTGCTTTTCTAAACTTCTGAGCTCTTATTGTCCATTTCTCCCCCTGATAGTTGTAAGAGTTTGAATATTCACCCCAGTATCTGGCCTAGTCCCGTTAATGATGGAATCATAGGAGCTGCATGTATCGTACAAATTCGAAAATAAACCAAGTAAAATTTAGCATCACCCAAATTTTCACACATGCTCCATTGTAAAGGTCTCCCTAAAATGTTGCGTTTTGCATATTTTTTGCAGAATTACCTCACCACCCAGCTCACTGAGCCATCTTGGATTGGCCTTTCAGCTGCAAATAAAGGTGATAATTGGGAATGGATAGGTGGATCCAAATTAATCACCGAGTGAGTCTGCAAAGGTGAAGTCCATGGGTAGTCCTTGAGTCACGACCGTTCGCTTAGTATCCGCTCAAAGTTACAACGGCACTGGGAAAAAAATGACTTAGGACCATTTTTCAAACTTACAATTGTTGCAGCATTCTCCCCCCCCCCCCGTGATCACGCGATCAACATTCAGACACTTGGCAACTGGCTCATATTTACGACGGTCACGGTGTCCCCTTTTGCGACATTCTGACAAGCAAAGTCAGTGAGGGATGCATGTAACCGTTTTACTAACTTAAGAACTGCAGTGTTTCACTTAACGGTGGCGAGCAAGGCCATAAAATGGGCCAAAATTCACAACACTTAGCAATAAAAAGTTTGGGCTCAATTGTGGTCGTAGGTTGAGGACAAAATCTTAAAGTAGATTTTAAGTGGAATCACTCTGTTGAAGCAGCCTCAAATAGTCCGGCAATTGCCTCCTGTTCCCAGTGAATTTATGAGTGGCAGGAGTTTCATAAAAAAAGGAAGTTTGGAGCAATTTAAGGAGTATTCAAAAGAGTATTTTGTTTTAATGGTATAATGAATGTTTATATGTTTATTTTTGTGTTTTAGGATAAAGAAAGAGGGAGAGATTAGATTTTATATTGTATGTATAGATATCTAAGGAGTATTTAAAGGAACATTTTGCTTTAAATATGCATAAGGGAATTTTAATGTTTTAAGTAATGTTTACATTTGTGTTTTTGAGGGAGTTTATAAAGAATGATGGATAATAGTATAACTATGACATTAGAAAATGTTTAGAGTATATTATAATGTGTTTAATGTTTGTAATTATAAAAAATTTTTGTTTGGTTTGGTTTTATTATTTTTAAGAGAAGGATTTTTTGGTATGGAAAAAATGGATAGACTTTATATAATATAATTTGCTGCTCAAAGCACGAAGCTGAAAACACCAGCCTGAAGATGACGAATGGGACTTCGTCGAAACGTCGCCAAGACACTTCCAATTTTACGCGGGAGAAAACCCGAGCAACCAAAGACCTACATACAAATACCCGCGAAAACCTCAGAAAACATATATATATATATATATATATATATATATATATATATATATATATATATATATATATATATATTCAAAAGATAAAAACGAGCACCAGGAGGTAAAACAATTAAATGTTTAATAAATAAATAACCTAGCTTTCGATGGCTATATTGCTGCCATCATCGTCAGGGTATATATAAATTTAGTTTTTCAATAACTTACACCTAAAATTTATTATTATTAATTATTTTATAACTTGTTTAATTAATGTATTTAGATTTGCTTAGGATTTATATGTGTTTTAAGATTTTTTGAAAAATTTTAACTAAGCCTGTATTCAGCTCTGGGAAGGTTGGGGGAGGGTCTGGGAGGATTGGGGAGGTTGGGGGAGGGTATGGGAGGGTCGGGGGGGTTCGGGGAAGGGAATTGTTTTGTAAAACTTAAAAATTTTCAATAAAAAAAAAAGGAAGTTTGGGACAGTGCTCAAAAGCACCTGGGGTAGAAACCAGGAGGCAGAATAACAGAGTAACAGAGCTGAAAGGGACCTTTGAGATCTTCCAGTCCAACCCGCTGCTCAGGCAGGAGACCCTATATCATTTCAGATTTGCCTCCAGAAGCTGTGAATGCTCCAACACTGGAGGTTTTTAAGAAGAGACTGGACAGCCATTTGTCCAAAATGGTCTAGGGTTTCCTGCCTGAGCAGGGGGTTCGACTAGATGACCTCCAAGGTCCCTTCCAACTTTATTATTATTATTATGGATCATCGCACAGTCAGCCAGATGTTCAGACTGGATTTGGCATTTTGTCTACCTATCGAGTCCTTACCCAGGACCTGGGATAGGCAGATGTGGATGTTTGATGGTATTACAGGTATCGTCGCAGGATGGAAGCAGTTCCTAGTAAGGCCGCCTTTTGCAATTGACTAATAGCGAATTTGTCAATGCCGATGATGGTGTTCAAGTGGTGCTCCAGTTGTTTTGGGATTGCACCCAAGGCGCCTGTGACTATTGGTACTACCCTTGCTTGCTTTTGCCACAGTCTTTCTATTTCTATTTGGAGGTCTTTGTATTTTGTTATCTTCTCCAGTTCTTTCTCTTCTATTCTGCTGTCTCCAGGCACTGCCACGTCCACGATCCAGACTTTTTTGTCTTTCTTATCGACAATTGTTAAGTCTGGGGTGTTATGTTGCAGGTGCTTGTCTGTTTGAATTCTGAAGTCCCAGAGCAGTTTTTTTTTTATTATTATTATTATTATTATTATTATTATTATTATTATTATTATTATTATTACGTAGGTAGGTAGGCAAAAATCTCAGCTTCTCATCCAAGGTTGCCTAGCTGGTTCCTCAGATGCTGGAAGGGTCTTCTGGGCCAGGGATGCAGGCAATCTGGGAAGATTTTAGAACTTCAAATGCATGCATTTTGATCTCTTTTAATGCCAAGAAGTTGGATCAAAAGGATAGGGTGGTCTTTGGAGAAGGGGAGAATGAGGGGAAGCCAATGTTAATAATCTGGGTCCATCCTTGGCACCAGAACATGAGCTCGTGAGGTCTTCTGCTTCCCCAATTCACACAGAAATCTCTTTTCTAGCATGGGAGAAACTGGTTGGGAAAGCGTCCAAGCAACAGGGTGGCACTCTTTTTCTGCAAGGTAGTAACCGAAATGGCACAGCTCTTGATTTGGTGAAGAAAGAAAGCTTCACGGGTTGTTGCTTTGGCGTGGAGATTGGGGCAACCGTATCTTAAGATATCCAACGTGGATTTGCAGCCAGTCTACAAAGGGCATGTTTGGTTTGGTCGCAAGCAATGTTATTCCAACATTGCCCTTTACTGGTACAATCTTTTCCAATTTCGACACACAGGTTCCTTCCTTTTGGTGCTCCTCGTTTCCAGAAACTAAGAAGAGAAACAAGAAAAATACACAAGTGATCAGTCCAGGCTACCGAGCAACGCTTCCCTCTCTCTGTCAAAGCTGCAAGGGAAGTGCCATTGAATCCTTTCACGTCAACAGAATGTTGACATTGTGGATGCTAGTTACGATAAACCCTCGATGGGATGGGCCTTTACTTGGGCAGGGCTAAATGAGGACTGCCTGTATATATCTCCACCCCGGGCTATCCAAATGATGCCATAGATCAGTGTTTCTCAACCTTGACAATTTTAAGGCATGTGGACTTCAACTCCCAGAATTCCACAGCCAGCATTGCTGGCTGTGGAATTCTGGGAGTTGAAGTCCACATGCCTTAAAATTGTCAAGGTTGAGAAACACTGCCATAGATATACTTCTCTGGGTGTCTGGAGACTGGAGGTCTGTCTGGATGGGGAACAACCGGCTTTGATCCAACCTTTATGAGACTGAAGCTTCTTCTTCTTCTTCTTCTTCTTCTTCTTCTTCTTCTTCTTCTTCTTCTTCTTCTTCTTCTTCTTCTTCTTCTTCTTCTTCTTCTTCTTCTCCTTCTCCTTCTCCTCCTCCTCCTCCTCCTCCTCCTCCTTCTCCTTCTTCTTCTTCTTCTTCTTCTCCTCCTCCTTCTCCTTCTCCTTCTTCTTATCTGCAGCCGCACAAAAAAGTGCTGCTGAGTTTTGTCCCAACCAGTCCCTTAGATTTTGAAGCCACGATGTTCTTCTTCTGCCTGGACCTCGTTTGCCTTCCATCTTTCCCTGGAGGATTAAATGGAGTGTGCCGTATTTTTCTGGGTGTCGCATCACATGTCCAAAGTATTCTAATTTTCATTTTTTAATTGTTTTGATGATTTCCCTTGGCTTTCCCAGGCAGCTTATCACCTCCTCATTTCTGATCTTGTCAGCTCAGCTTATACGTAAATCCACATTTCAAATGCTTCTCGTCTCTTCAGGTGGCCTTCTGTCAGAGACCAACTCTCTACTCCACAGAGCAGGATAGAAAAAATATAGCATCTGCCAAGCCTGATTCTATGTGTGTGTGTGTGTGTGTATAATTTCTGCATTTCAGAAAAACAGAACTTTTTTTTTTTTAAAGCACAGATTTGGTGGGTAACAAATGCAAGCACAGCTCTTTGTGCCTGAGACATAAAGTGTTCTTTTCCCAAGAACAGACTTGCCCTTTTTTCAACGTTGAATTGTCATGAACCCAGGTCCAGCTTTTCTCCTTCCAAAGTCCAATCCACACACCAACTCTTGAGAATTGAGTCATAAATTCTGCAAAGTGCTGTAAAAAAAAAAAAAAGACAAAACTACTTTATTTGCTTACTTCGGTGCTTAAATCACACAATGAAGCCGCGGAACGGAAGTTGCCTTTAGAAGTTGAGCGTTGCTCCATCCCCGGAGGCTTTTAGGAAGAGATTGGACAGCTACTCGTCCGAAATAGTCAAAGGTCTCCTGCTTGATCAGGGGGCTGGACTAGAGGTCCCTTCCCGCTCTGTTCTGATGGATTGATTGATCACCATCATCATATGACGTGCTCGCGTGACATATTCTCAAAATGTCAATTATGCTGGGGAAGACCGGGAAACCAATAGTGAAAAAAGCAAGGTTCTACATTTAGGCAAGAAAAACCAAATGTACAGGTATAGGATAGGGCAGTGGTGGCGAACCTATGGCACGGGTGCCAGAGGCGGCACTCAGAGCCTTCTCTGTGGGCACGCACGCCATCGCCCCAGTCCTGGGCCTTCAGCTGATGTCAACGCTGCAAATATTGTATATTCTTGCTTTTGACAATATGCAGAACTGTTTGGTATTTTTAGAGTTAATTCAGAAGCCAGAAAAAAGGAAGGGAAGTGAATCTCTGCCCTCTGGGCTAATTGGAAGATGTGACTTGTGACTGCAAGATAAGGGAGGGGTTTAGCAAGAGAAGTGAGATGCCAGCAAGAGGAATTCAGATTCTGTGCCTGTAACAATAAAAGGCTTTAGGGTAATCATGCCTGGAAGTTCTTTGAAGTGTTTCATTAGTCAGAACCATGACAGCTGGGTTTTATAAAACCTTTTCGCTTTAGGCCTCTGCCGCCGTGTACAAAAAAAAAAAAAAAAGGTTCAATCAATCAGTCAATTTCAACTTCTCGCGGGGAAAAAAAAAGATCTTGCAAAGTTGGAATTGATTGATTGAACTTTTTAGTCCCACCCAGTCTGCCGTTACCACCACAGCCACGCCCACCCAATGAGCCAGGCCCACCCAATGGGCCACACCCACCTGGCACCCGATGATGCATAAGTGGGTTTTGGGTTGCAATTTGGGTCCTCGGTCTCTAAAAGGTTCGCCATCACCGGGATAGGGGGTACCTTGCTCAATAGTAGTAACTGTGAGAGGGACCTCGGCGTCCTAGTGGCCGATCCCTTAAAATGAGCCAGCTGTGTGCTGCAACTGCCAAAAAGGCCAACACAGGGCTAGGCTGCATTAACAGAGGGAGAGAGTCAAGATCACGTAAAATATTAATACCACTTTACAAGGTCTTGGTAAGGCCACACTTGGAATACTGCATCCAGTTTTGGTCACCGTGATGTAAAAAAGGCTAAAGCATATAAGGAACGGCTGCTGGAATTAGGTATGTCTAGTCCAGTGATGGCGAACCTTTTAGAGACCGAGTACCCAAACTGCAACCCAAAACCCACTTATGTATCATTGGGTGCCGGGTGGGCATGTCCCATTGGGTGGGTGTGGCCCGTTGGGTGGGCGTGGCTGCAGTGGTAGGTAGACTAGGTGGGCTTAAAAGTTCAATCAATCAATTCCAACTTTGTGAGATCTTTTTTTTCTCCCGTGAGGTTGAAATTGATTGATTGATTGAACCTTTTTTTTTTTGCATACAGTGGCGGAGGCCTAAAGTGAAAAGGTTTTATAAAACCCAGCTGAAGGCCTAGGACTGTGACGACGGCGTGCGTGCCCACAGAGAGGGTTCTGTGTGCCACATGTGGCATGTGTGCCATAGGCTCGCCACCACGGGTCTAGTCTAATGAAGAGAAGGACGAGGGGGGATGTGATAGCAGTCTTCCAATATCTCAGGGGCTGCCCCAAAGAAGAGGGAGTGAAGCTATTCTCCAAAGCGCCTGAAGGCAGGATAAGAAGCAGCGGATGGAAACTCATCAAGGAGAGAAGCAATCTGGAAATAAGGAGAAACTTCCTGACAGTGAGAACAATTAATCAGTGGAACAACCTGCCTCCAGAAGCGGTGAGTGCTCCAACACTGGAGATTTTTAAGAAAAGAGTGGACAGCCATTTGTCTGAAATGGCATAGGGTTACCTGCCTTAGCAGGGGGTTGGACTTGATGACCTCCAAGGTCCCTTCCAACTTTATTATTATTAATTATCATTACCTTCTACTTACTTCTGTCTTGAGGTCAAGTATAGGAGCCAAAACAGAGTCCAGGTCTTTACATTCCAGGATGGCTTCAGGAAATATCATGGTTGATTCAGAAATATAATAGAGGTGGCCTTCAAAACCTTTCCAGCCTGATTCTTTTTTCTCTTTTATCATTTCTTTCAGCCATGCGAAGGGTGACCCCGGAAGGGGAGAAAATAAATGAAAAAAAGGGATTTATCAAGTGCAGCTTCTTTTTTTCCTTTATTTTTTTCATTGTATTGACATAAATCTAAAGGAATAAATTTGGCAATGGAGTAGAAAGCATTTAGGTTAAAATAACAGAAAGAAGAAATGGAGCTAGTGTTCAACTTATAACCAGAGGGGAGGGGAGGGTGGAGAGGAGGGGAGACGGACAGAAAAGGGAGAAGGGAGAGAGTGGGGAGGAAGAAGGGGAGAGAGGGGGAAGGGAGAGAGGGAGAAGGGGAGGGGAGAGGAAAGAGGGGGAGAGGGAGAAAGGGAAGAGGAAAAGGGAGAGGAGGGGAAGGGAGAGGAAAAAGGTGAGGGGAGAGGGAGAAAGGGAACGGGAGAGGGAGGAAAAGGAGGGGAGAGGGGGTGGAAGAAGAGGAGAGGGGGAAGAGGGAGAGGAAGAAGGTGAGGGGGAGGGAAAGGAGGAGGGGAGAGGAAGAGGGGAAGGGAGAGGAGAGGAAGAAGGGGAGGGGGAGAGAGAAGGACTGAGTGAGAGAAGCTAGGTGAGAATAGCAATTTACTCACAGGCTGAACGGCAGACAAGAGAAGGAATGTAAATCAAACAAAGTCTTTTTCCCAGCTTCCCCCTTGACCCCAGTTGTTCTGCACACAGGAGTAGCCTATTCCTGTAAGTCACTCATAGTAACATACCAATGCTTTCTTCTATCTCTTCCATTTCCTTGAGAGAGAATTCCAGTTCTTTCACTAAGGCAATAGCTACACCCAGTACAGTTGTATCTAAACCGTTGGGGAAAAAGTTCAAGTCAGGAGACTTCGCTATCGACTTTTGGGTTTCCCACCCTCATCCATTTATACTTATATTTATACTACATTTATACTGTTTAAACTATATTTATAGCCTGGATTACAAACTATAAAGACTACAACATTTTTAAAGGAAAGAACCTCTTCCAGTCTGATAACAAACTTCCATTTTTCTAGAATCTTTTACACCAACTACAGTACAAGCTGGTCTTTCTTTCTTTCTTTCTTTCTTTCTTTCTTTCTTTCTTTCTTTCTTTCTTTCTTTCTTTCTCTCTCTCTCTCTCTCTCTCTCTCTCTCTCTTTCTCTCTCTCTTTCTCTCTTTCTTTCTTTCTCTCTCTTTCTTTCTCTCTCTCTCTTTCTCTCTTTCTCTCTCTCTCTTTCTCTCTCTCTTTCTTTCTCTCTCTCTCTCTTTCTCTCTCTTTCTTTCTCTCTCTCTCTCTCTCTCTCTCTCTCTTTTTCTTTCTTTTACTCTCAGTTCAGATAATATTTTTTTTCTTTTCCGCTGAGATTTTACTTTTCATCTTTTATTCATCTGTCATTTTTAAACGCACCTGGGGATCGCAAACTCTATCCAGAGGGCAACCTCACTTGCATTTAACTTCTACGTCAACGTTAGCCACAGGAGGGACCAAAAAGAGAACTAAAATCTCCTAGAACTGAGGAGAAATTTCCTGACAGTGAGAACAATTTATCAGTGAAAGGGCTTTTGCCTCCAGAAGTTGTGGGTTGTTCCATCCCTGGAGGTTTTTAGAAAGAGATTGGACAGCCATTTGTCCCGAATGATAGGGTCTCCTGCTTGAGCAGGGGGTTGAAGACCTCCAAGATCCCTTCCAAGTCTGCTAGTCTGTTATTCTATCAAAGGTGATCAATGAGGAAGGGATCAGCCGTCTGGGAAAGCCAAGGGAAACCATCAAAACAATTACAAAATGAAAGTTAGAATATTTTGGACATGTGAGGCGACACCCAGAAAAATACGGCACGCTCCATTTAATCCTCCAGGGAAAGATGGAAGGCAAATGAGCTCCAGGCAGAAGAAGAATATCGTGGCTTCAAAATCTCAGGGACTGGTTGAGACAAAACTCAGCAGCCCTTTTTCGTGCGGCTGCTGATAAAAACAGGATCGCCAACATATTTGTTCATATTAGTAAAGTTGGAAGGGACCTTGGAGGTCATCTAGTCCAACCCCCTGCTCGGGCAGGAGAACCTACACCATTTTGGACAAGTGGCTGTCCAGTCTCTTCTTAAAAACTTCCAGTGTTGGGGCATTTACTGCTTCTGGAGGCAAGCTGTTCCACTGATTAATTGTTCTCACTGTCAGGAAGTTTCTCCTTAGTTCTAGGTTGCTTCTCTCCTTGATTAGTTTCCACCCGTTGCTTCTTGTCCTGCCTTCAGGTGCTTTGGAAAATAGCTTATTCCCTCTTCTTTATGGCAGCCCCTGAGATATTGGAATACTGCTATCATGTCCCCCCTTGTCCTTCTCTTCGTTAAACTAGACATACCCAATTCTAGCAACCGTTCCTTATATGTTTTACCCTCCAGTCCCCTAATCATTTTTGTTGCTCTTCTCTGTACTCTTTCTAGAGTCTCAACATCTTTTTTGCATCGTGGTGACCAAAACTGGATGCAGTATTCCAAGTGTGGCCTTACCAAGGCATTGAAGAGTGGTATTAATACTTCACGTGATCTTGATTCTATCCCTCTGTTACGTCCGATAACGGATAGGGCACAAGAAGAAGATAGTCCTCTGATACTGCTTGGATACTACTGGGGGGGGGGGGAAATCAGACTGTGCTCTTTCCAAAGAGGGTGACATTCTGCCTGCGATTCATCACTTACCGTTCATTTCTTCCTTGGTTTGATTTTGAGCAGTCAGAAATGATCGAATTGTCTCCATAGCTTGAATTGTTTGAGTGATTCTATTTAAGTGAACATAATCTAATGCAGAAAAGGGGGGGGGGAAGAGAGAGAAAGAGAGAGGAGACAGTTGAGCAACTCTGCTTTTTTATACACTTCATCCCAACTAACCCCCCCCCCCAAGCCTGCAAGCCTTAGTTGTGCCTCATATTCTCAAACCTGTCTGGAACCTGCAGAATACAATTAAGTGAGGTGACGCATTGAGGACATGTGCAAAAACCTAGTGCCTGACCACTTCATCCAGAAGCAGAAATCCAAGGTCAGAATGAAGACTTTTATTTCTCAGCTGGGACTAGGAGTCGATATGTGAATAAAATTGGACCTCTTGAAGAATAAGCAAGGTTTTTCTGCTTCCTGCATGCAGCATGTGGTTCTTAGTAAGTTTCACAGCAGGGTTAGATGTTTGACTGCAGTTGTTAACTTTTCTGGGCACCTACAATTGAGTAACAGAGTTGCAAGGGACTGGGGGGGGGGGAAATCTTCCAGTCCAATCCTCTGATCCAGCAGGAGACCCGAATGTATTCTGGACAAATGCCTGTCCAGTCTCATCTTGAAAACCTCCAGTGATGGAGGACCCAGAAATTCTGAAGGCAAGCCGTTCCGTTGATTAACTGTTCTAAATATCAGGACATTCCTCCTTAGTTCTAGGTTAGGTCTCTCCTTGACTAGTTTCCATCCGTTGCTTCTTGTCCTGCCCGCAGGCGCTTTGGAGAATAGCTTGACTCCCTCTTCTTTGGGGCAGCCCCTGAGATACTGGAAGGCTGCTGTCGTGTCCCCCCTCGTCCTTCTCTTCATTAAACTAGACATACCCAATTCCTGCAACCGTTCCTTATATGTTTTAGCCTCCAGTCCCCTAATCATCTTTGTTGTTCTTCTCTGCACTCTTTCCAGAGTCTCAGCATTTATTTTATATCGTGGGGGTGACCCAAATGGGACTCAGTATTCCAAGTGTGGCCTTACCAAGGCGTTGTAAAGTGATATTAACACTTGGCATGATCTTGACTCTATCCCTCTGTTAATGCTGCCTAGGACTGCGTTGCCGTTTTTGGCTGCTGCAGTAACACAGCTGGCTCACAGTTAAGGGATCATCCACAAGGACTCCGCAGATCCCTCTCACAGTTACTGCTGTGGATCCAGATACCACCTATTCTATATCTACTGCATATATTTGATTTTTCTTGCCTAAATGTAGAACCTTGCTTTTCTCATCATTGAATTTCGTTGAGAAGCTCACAGGGATATTGGTTGAGAAGCTTTCTGACGCCTCTTCCAACTGTTAGAATCTCTGTTTTTTGAGGCTAAAGGGTGGGAAATTTGTAGAAATAATAATAATAATAATAATAATAATAATAATAATAATAATAATAATAATAATAATAATAATGTCAATTGCAAAAGGCGGCCTTACTAGGAACTGCTTCCATCCTGCGATGATACCTGTAATACCATCAAACATCCACATCTGCCTATCCCAGGTCCTGGGTAAGGACTCGATAGGTAGACAAAATGCCAAATCCAGTCTGAACATCTGGCTGACTGTGCGATGATCCACAATAATAATAGTAAAGTTGGAAGGGACCTTGGAAGTCATCTAGTCCAACTCCCTGCTCAGGCAGGAAACCCTATACCATTTCGGACAAATGGCTGTCCGGTCTCTTCTTAAAAACTTCCAGTGTTGGAGCATTCACCACTTCTGGAGGCAGGTTGCTCCACTGATTAAATGTTCTCACTGTCAGGAAGTTTCTCCTTAGTTCTAGGTTGCTTCTCTCCTTGATTAGTTTCCATCCGTTGCTTCTTGTCCTGCCTGTCCACTTTACTTATATAAGCAAAAGAAGAAAGACATGAACAAGTCCTTTAGAAATTGTTCCACGAGGTTAGCATAGCTTGTGCAGCATTGCTAAACACCAAAGTGATTGGAGCAACTGTGGAGGGCCATTCAGGTCCGCAGAACACATGGAATGAATGCTTAAATCAGTAACAAGTCATAATTCCTGCTCAACTCAGGCAAGGCAACGTCTGGAATGGTCTAGGGCAGGGGTAGGCAACCTTGGCTCTTTTATGACTGGTGGACTTCAACTCCCAGAATTCCTCAGCCAGCATGGCTCATCTTGGGAACCTCTCCCTTTCCCCTCAGCGTGGCTGGCTCAGGAATTCTGGGAGTTGAAGTCCACCAGTCATAAAAGAGCCAAGGTTGCCTACCCCTGGTAGGATCTCCTTCTTTGAGCAGGAGGTTGGACTAGAAGACCTCTGAGGTCTCTTCCAACTCTGCTATTCTGTTATTCTGACTCAAAGGACTTAACCTAGACTGATCCTTTTCCACACGGAAGAAAAGATTGGCCAAAAGTACTCTGAGGTTGCCTGCCCCAGGCTGGGGATGATGGAGAACAATATTCCAAGAGGCCGAAAGAGCAGTTGGTTAGGAAAAGCTGCTCTGAAGTTTTGTTTTTCCTGCCACAGCGTTGAACTTACACAGAGTACACAAGATGAGAGACGAAATGAACATGAGTGTGGAAGCCCAGAGAATAACAGCTGTTTTGGTATCAAAGGTTGATTTCCCTAGAAGTGTAAGAAGGAAAGAGCATTTTCAGGCAAACAAGCAAAACAACAACCTCACCAGCACCTCGGTCTGCCCCCACCTCACCTCAGCCCAGTGATGGTTCACAAAGCCATAAAGTTGTGATTTTAGAACAGAAGCAAAAGCCTCACAAATGGGGTCATGCGGTCACTGAAAATGAGGGGTGGTTGCTGAGCACCTGAAATGCAGCCACCTCGACTATGAGGCACCAGCAATTTAGAAGCAAGTGTCATAAGTAGCTTTTGGGCCGTGGTGGCGAACCTATGGCACACGTGCCACAGGTGGCACGCAGAGCCCTCTCTGTGGGCACGCGCGCCGTCACCCCAGTCCTAGACCTTCAGCTGGGTTTTATCAATCAATTTCAACTTCTCGCGGGGAAAAAAAAGATATCTCAAAGTTGCAATTGATTGATTGAACTTTTCAGTCCCACCCAGTCTGCCGTTACCACTGCAGCCATGCCCGGCCAATGGGCCACGCCCACCCAATGGGCCACACCCAGCCAATGGGCCATGCCCACCCAGTGGGCCACACCCACCCAATGGGCCATGCCCACCTGGCACCCGACGATATCTGAGTGGGCTTTGGGTTGCAGTTTGGGCACTTTGTCTCTAAAAGGTTCGCCATCACTGCTTTTGGGTGATTTGTTGTCACTTCAAATGGTCGCTACATGACCAGTTGTAAGTCGAGAACTCCCTGTAGTCCTTTTCTTTACACTCCTGGAATTTGCACGATTGCTCTGTGTCACAATGAGCAGCAGACAGCAACACCCATTTTTTTAAAAAAAGGAAGCAGCTCCATCTCCTGGCCACTGTTACAATCCCCCTTGGATGCCTCTGTTTCGCTCTGTCAAAGGATGATGGGAGGGGTCTTCTTTGGAGCAAAGGAAGGGTTTAGGGATTCGAACCAGCACAGCAACTCCTTGGCTTCCAATAAATTTAATTTTGTACGCCGCCCTGAGTCCCTTGGGATTGGGCGGCATATAAATAAAATTAAATAAATAAATAAAGCAAAATATTTGTAGCTCAGGGTTGAACCATTCTCTCTGATGGTTTTCTGACAGATGTTTCATTATCCAACTAGGTAATGCCATCAGTTCTAGAAGGGAGTGGGGTTTGTAGAGAGGAGGAGGATTGTGGGATCCTTGGCGCTCCCTGAATTTGGCTGTTTTCTTGCAGATGTTTCCTTACCCAACTAGGTAACATCATCAGTGCTGATGAGAATATTTGTAGCTCAGGGTTGAACTGTGCGGTCCTTGGTGCTCTCTCAGCTCCATCGTTTCCTTGCAGATGTTTCATTATCCAACTAGGTATCATCTTCATTGCTAGAAGGAAGTGGGGTTGGAGGAGGAGGGAGAGGAGGACAAGGAGGAGGACGAGGACTGTGGGGTCCTTGGTGTTCTCTGAGCTTGGTGGTTTCCTTACAGACATTTCATGACTAAACTAGGTAATATCATCACTGCGAGAAAGGAGTGGTGGTGGTGGTGGTGGTGGTGGTGGTGAAGGAGGAGGAGGAGGAGGAGGATGACTGTTAAAACCTTGAAATTCTCTGGGTTTGCTTGTTTTCTTGTAGACATTTCAGGACCCAACTAGGTAACATCATCAGTGCTAGTAGGGAGTGAGTTTGTTCCCAATTTATACTTTAGAGTAGTGGTTTTCAGCCTTTTCTCACTACGGACCCCCTTTAAATACCTTTTGTGGCCACAGACCATGGCAACAGACCCCAGGACTCAAAATTGAAATCATAACATTTCTTCAAGTCTTTTTAGACCCCCATGATGACATCACGGACCTCCAGGGGTCTGCTGACCACAGATTGGGAACCACCGTTCTAGAGGATATCCTTGTCAGTGTTGGTGGGACTAGCAAGCCACTAGTATATGAATTGAGAGCAAACCCCAGTCCCTACTGGCACTGATTATGTTGTATAGTTGGGTAATGAAACATCTACAAGAAAACAACCAAGCTCAGAGAGCACCCAGGACCCCTCACTTGTTCATTTCCCAGGCTGGCAGGGATCTCTGCACATGTTTAGAGAGGAGACAATAAAGCAAAGTAATACTTTGAGACACATTAGCCCTTGACCTTCACTGAGAACTGAAAACCCAGGATGTTGTTTTTTCTTTCCTCTCTCCCCACCCTCTTTATTCTTCCTTTATGCAACAACAAGTTGGGCAACAACACACCTTTGGTTTCAACATCTTCGTCTGACTCCTCACCGTCCTCCATTGTACCATTTTATTTCCTCTGCATAAAGACAAAATATTTGAAAGCATTGAAATGCACCTGACAAAGATCACATTCTCATGTCTTTCTTTGATGAATTTATAAGGTCTTCACTGCATTGGACTAGAAGAGCTCCAAGGTCCCAACTCTGCTATTCTCTTATTCACTTGTGCTTCAAATGGCAACTCTTCTTGAAGAGATCATAGGTCAGTAGTTTCCCATAGAATTGGGTGCTAGGAGCCAAAGGAAATCATACTCTCAACTGCAGTGGACTCTTTTAGAAGACTTAAGTTTGCTAGCCGCACTTTCGAATAACTTTCAGAAATTGCATATTTAACTATCATAAAGGCATTAGAGATCTTCAAAACAACAAGTTTAAAAAGCTACCTGGTGAGTTAATCTTTGTTCTTGAATAAAAGAAAAATCAATTATGAGCTCAACAACTTGAAGAATTAGAAATGAATGATAAAAAAGCTAAATAAGAATTTAATAAAGTTATAAATGAATTAAGGGACTACACAATATGGAATATTAGGTTCTTTGCCTTAACATTTTGGAAGCAATTTTATAAATAAACAGCACCTTTATGGGAATTAATTTGTTTAGAATAGCCCAAGTCAAAGCAAAATAGAGAGAGAGAATTTATGATTTCAGAAATTGAACACTAGAGGAGACTAAATATTCCAGGCATAAAGAGAAATGGGAGAAAAAGTAAAAAGTCAGCATCTTGTCTTTGATCAGGAATGAATCCTGTGAAATGATGGGAAATGCTATGATGTTTAAAATACTTCAGGAGATTTTTGAAGAACGGGAGCCAAGAACAGCAGCTTCAGCAACAGCAATGATGCCTGCTTCTATAAATCGATTGTGTTCAGAGGATATGTTAAAAAGAAATCACTGAAAGAGAACATTCTAGAACAGGGGTTCTCAACCTTGGCAACTTTAAGACTTGTGGACTTCAACTCCCAGAATTCCTCAGCCAGCTTTGCTGGCTGAGGAATTCGGGGAGTTGAAGTCCACAAGTCTTAAAGTTGCCAAGGTTGAGAACCCCTGTTCTAGAAGATTTACAAGGTAAAGAAATGAATCAAATTGCTGATGTTTCTACATCAGAACACAAAGAATTTGCAGAAATACTGAAAAAAAAAAATTTTTTTTAAAATATGAGACAGCGAAAACAAAGTGTACAGTAAATGACAAGCCGGGTGTCAATTCTCCTGGCTTAACTAGATAGGAAACAAGGCTAGATGATCTAATTCTAGTTTATTTGAAGGCTAAATTAGTACAAAGTTTCTGCCACCACTTTTTCCTGCCTGAGAAATTAGGGAGGGCCCTTCCTCAGTTTCTTCTTCTGCCCGTAAAGCAACCTGGGGCTCCTGTGTCTCTTCTCTGATTGTTTCCTAGGTAGCATTTCTTCCCCTTGTCCCCCCAACTTCATGCCCATATTAAATTGCGCCAAGAGATAGATCTGGGTATGGATTTTCTTTTATAGGACCTAGAAAAGAAGGGGTTAAGCCAGTGGTTCTCCACCTGTGGGTCGGGACCCCATTTGGGGTCGAATGACCATTTCACGGGGGTCGCCAAACCACGCTGTCCGCCATTGTTTTCCCTTTTCCCTAGCTGTCCTACTCCCTCTTATTGGTGGCCACGCCCACTTGGGGGTCACCACAACATGGGGAACTGTATTATGGGGTCACGGCATTAGAAAGGTTGAGAACCACTGGGTTAAGCCCTGAAGAAAGCTTTGAGATGGAAATAAGAAAAAGGGAAGGGAGATCAAATCCAATGATATCAGCTGCATGAACTAAAGATTAATATTGCTAGGAACAAAAGAAAAGAATACAGAGTTAGTTCACTTGACCAAGGTGAAAATAAGACATGTCAGTATAAATCTGGAGCTCCTTATTATTATTATTATTTTGCTGAAATGCAAATTGGTGCAGATGATATGAGAAGCCTTCTCCAACCCAACATCCTCCAAGGGTTTGGCTGCCCCGAATCTCTGATCAAACAGGGCAGTGTGACCGCAGGTGGGGACTGCAGCCAAGAAATTAAAAGACGCTTGACCCTGGGGAGGAAAGCTATGGCAAATCTAGACAGCATACTAAAAAGCAGAGACATCACCCTGCCAACAAACATACGCATTGCCAAGGCTATGGTTTTCCCAGTTGCAATGTATGGCTGTGAAAGTTGGACCCTAAGAAAGGCTGAGTGCCAAAGAATGGAGGCCTTTGAACTCTGGTGCTGGAGAAGACTCCTGCGAGTCCCCTGGACTGCAAAGCGATCAAACCGGTCAGTCCTAGAGGAGATCAATCCCAACTGCTCTTTAGAAGGCCAGATCCTGAAGTTGAAACTCAAATACTTTGGCCACCTAATGAAAAGGAAGGACTCACTGGAGAAGAGTCTGATACTGGGAAAGATGGAGGGCAAGAGAAGAAGGGGACGACAGAGAACAAGGTGGCTGGATGGAGTCACTGAAGCAGTAGGCGTGAGCTTAAATGGACTCCAGAAGATGGTAGAGGACAGGAAGGCCTGGAGGAACGTGGCCCATGGGGTCACGATGGGTCGCAACTAACAACAACAGAAGACACCCAGGCTGCCTCCTAAGGCTCACAAGTAGGGTGAGGCTATTTCCTTCCTGTATGTCATGGGAAGAGAACTAAAGGTCTTTGCACAAAACTCGTCTTCCCCATCCACCGGGGCCTATGAGGATATGTTAGTGGTGAATGTAGCTTAACTCAGTTTCTTCACCTTCCTGCTGCAGCATCCCTCTGACAGGTGCCACCCACTTCTCCTTTGATGCCAAACCTTCCAGAACCCTCCCACTCAACCATTGTTTGATTGGCTGCTTACCAGTCTCTCTGTCAGCATTCCACACATGAAACAACTTTAGGCAAACACTCCTTTGGGTGTATGTATGTATGTATGTATGTATATTATATATAAAACCCTCATTATTTCATGTCAGGTTTCCATTTTTAATCATGCTTCCATGGGAATCAAGAAGTAAGGGTCACTCTAATCTTTCTAAGCTCTGCAGAGGGCAGCTGATGGGAGGGACATAAATATATGTGTGTGAAGTGACAGATGATAGACAGACAGACAGACAGACAGATAGATAGATAGATCTGAAAATAATAACAAGAGATTATAAACAGCTAGGGAAAAAAGCTTAGGAGCACAAGTGGTATTTTCATCTATACTTCCAACAAAAGGCCAACATCCAATCTTCTTCTTCTTGTGCCATATCCGTTATTGGACATTGGCGATCATGTTGGTGATCCTGTTTTTATCAGCAGCTGCACAAAAAAGTGCTGCTGAGTTTTGTCCAAACCAGTCCAATGAGGGAGCAAATTTTTTTTAGAAATGAACCACTTGCTTAAAAAACTGCTGTTGTCCACAGAACTTTGGCTTCCTAGACCATGGTCTGCATTACCTAGATGAAGGGCAAGGGATGGATTGGCAAGGGATGGACTGCACCTCACAAGAATGGAAAGAATATATTCAGAAAACAAGTGGCTCATCTTATCAAAAGGACTTTAAGCTAAAATTGTGGGGGGAGGGGAGCAAACTTAACAACCTATGGAACCTAATTCCAAGCAAAAACAACTAGATAACCAATTACATAAGGAGGAAGCGAGTACAGAGAAAAAAGAAATAAAAAAGATAATGAAATAGAGTAGTGGTTCTCAACCTTTTTAATGCCGCGACCCTAACCGGTCGTAAGTCGAGGACCACTTAACCAGTCGTAAGTCGAGGACTACTCAACTGGTGCAGCACCGTTTGCAGAATGGGACTTTTGGCAGGCTCAGCAGGGCAGAGACAGCCTGGACAATTCCTATTGGCTTTTGAAAGCCAATAGAATTAGACTCTATTCAAGAAAAGCTAAGGAAAAGGGGAAAAAATAGCGGACAGCCTTGTTTGGCGACCCCCATGAAATGGTCGTTCGACCCCAAATGGGGTCCCGACCCACAGGTTGAGAACCACTGAAATAGAGAGTGATGGAAATGATGGAAATCCCAGTTACAAAGTAGGAGATATACGAAACATACTCAAGATCCATAAAGGACTCAAATACCAATACATGAATGCTCAAAGTTTAGAGAACAAACAGGGTCAACTTGAATTATTAGGTATATGAAGGCAGATACGATATAGTTGCCATTATTGAAGCTTGGCTGGATGAAACTCATGACTGGAATGTACTGATGGAAGGTGGCGCAGCAGTTAGGGTGCAAGTACTGCAGGCCACTTTAGCTGACTGTGTTCAGCAGGTCAGCGGTTCAAATCTCACCGGCTCAAGGTTGACTCAGCCTTCCATCCTTCCGAGGTAGGTAAAATGAGGACCCAGATTGTTGGGGGCAATGTAAAATATATATATATATATATACATTGCTTACTGGTGTACACCGCTTAGAGAGTGCTTGCACTTAAAGCTGTATATAAGTCTCATAAATAAAAATAAATATAAACTATTCAAAAGAAACAGACCCAACAAAAGAGGAGGTGGACTTGTATTATACATAAAAGATCACTACATCTCTACAGAAATACACAAAACTAAAGATGAAAACCTCCTAGAATCCATATGGATCAAAATAAAAGGAAAAAAGAATGACATTGCCATAGGTATATACTACAGGCCACACAACCAAGCAGAAGAATTAGATGAACTCTTTGCTAATCAGTTAACAAATGTATGTAGGAAACATACCACGGTAGTAATGGAAGACTTTAACTACCCTGATATCAACTGGAGACAAACTCCACAGCAAGTAGGAGATTAAATAGATTCCTAACCAACTTAGCTGACAACTTTGTCATCCAAAAGGTAGAGGAAGGAACTATAGGAAAAGCTATACTGGACCTAAGTCTAGATAGATGGAGTTGAAGTTGCCAGAACCTGGGCAAGGGTGATCACATCATGCTGGAATATAATGCAAACAGAAGCAATAGAATACAACCAGTGTGTTAAACTTTAAAAAGCTGTTTTTAACAAACTCAGAGAAAGCTTAAGAAAATTTCATGGATAAAAATCCTAAAGGGGAAAACAACTCAAGAAGCATGGCAAACACTGAAAAATATAATCATAAAAGCCCAGGCCAACACAATGCCACTAAAAAAAAAAAAAATCCAACCAGCATGGTTGTACAAAGATCTCTCTGATAAACTGAAAGACAAAAGGCATAAGTACAAAAAATGAAAAAAGAGACAGATAACTAAGGCAGAATATCAGCAGATAGCCCGAATCGGCAAATATGGTCAGGAAAATAAAGAATGAACAAAGACTTGCAACAAAAGTAAAAGATAATTTTAAAAGTTTCTTTCAACATATAAATAACAAAAAAAAGTCAAGGAAACAGTCGATCCACTAAAGAGAGAAGATGGCAAGGAAGTAACAGGCAGTAGAGAAAAAGCAGAGCTGCTTAACTCATTCTTTGCAGCAGTTTTCACACAAAAAGAAATTATAGCCCAACCTATCAAAAACATAACTGTAAAAGACAGACTAGAAATAAAAATTAAAATAAGCAAGAAAATGATAAGAGAATACCTGTCTGACCTTGATGAATATAAATCATTGGGGCCTGATGGATTACATCCCAGAGTTCTAAAAGAGCTGGCAGATGTTATCTCAGAACCATTGTATCATGTCTTTAAAAAAATCTTGGTGCACTGAGGAACTACCAGAGGATTGAAAAAGAGCTGATGTGGTTCCCATCTACAAAAAAAGGAAAAAAAACAGACCCAGGAAACTACAGACCAATCCACTTGACACCAATACCTGCAAAGATACTGGAAAAAATAATCATATCTATCTCATAACCAGGCCTGAAACCCAACTGAAAGGAGCCCAGATAATCTGAACACACACACACACACACACACCCAGGCTCCTTTGGAGCTGCAACACAACAACTTTTTTCTATCACCTTCCCTAAAAAGGTAAGGTGGGAAACTGGACAGAATTTGTCCAGGTAGGTCGGGTCCAATGATGGTGGACCAAGATCTCCTTGAATGGTGCCTTCTGCACCGATGCATTAATCACTGCCTGGATCCATCTGCAGGCCCTTGTCCTGGAGGATTTCGCCAGCCAGGAGGAACAAAGACCTAACAGGCAAGTAGTTGCATTCACAGCCCTGAGGACCCTGTCCACTTCCTCGGGTCCCACAGAGACAAGGCATTCCTGGATATGAGAGCTCCTCGGTGGTTTCTGAGCTTGGGGACTTTCTTGCAGACGTTTCATGACCCCACTGGGTAACCTCATCAGGGATAGAAGGGGGGGGGCTTTGCATTAATTCTTCCAAGCCCTGTCAGTGTTGGTGGGGATGGTCATGGTGGTTCTTTGGCTGAGCTGTTCACTGTTGGCTTGTTTGGCAGTTCCTTGATTGGGATATTGTTTAATTGATTGTTGATCTGATGTTAATCTGTGCTCAAACAATAGCCCATCCAAAGGACCTCCAACGCCGACAGGGCAGGCCAACAGAATGGAAATGGAGAGCAAAGCCCACTCCTTACTAGCACTGAAGATGTTACCTGGGTAGGTCATGAGAAACCTCCACGAAGACAACCCAGCTCAGAGAGCACCAAGGACCCCTCATTTCAACCCTGAGCTATAAAGATTCTCCTTTATTGGCATTCCCAATAAAAAGGGAAAGTCCACCCAACAGGCGGAAAATGCACATTCATACAAAAGAAAGGAGATTTAATGCATCATCAATGCCCATACCACATGGCAGCAACCCCTACACTGCCCTGGAGTGAGCGGAAGGATATAGAAGATGTTATGTATACATTAGGGAAGGTCCCTTCCAAGTGAAATCTGCTTAGCTCCTGTGACTGCAGGAAATCATCCAACGAAGGGGCGTTTAGCAGCTCCTGGGCTCCTGGTTCCACCAGAAGATTGCTAGTGTTCTTTGGAAGGTTTGTTTCGCTTGCTTTCTAGCCTGGAATCTGCTCTCCTGTAGCTTAAGTCCCTTCTGCTCTGACTCTACTCTGGAAAGGTGGTGGGCAGGCCAGAAATAACCGTTCTTGTGTGTGCGATATCCTTTGGAAGCATTCCCACCTTCCCCTTGGTTATCTTTCCCCCAAAAGCTGTTTCTTCTTTCCAAGAAAAGTTTGCATTCGGATTGGGGGGGGGGAATTCCCAGAACAGATTCCCTGGGGGTGAAACTCAAACCAGTTTAATTGCTGCCACTCTAGAAATCTTCCTCCACTAAGGCGTGCCGGATTTCCAGACCCAGCAGCCTGTTTCCTGAAATAAAGCCAAGCGAGAGTGAGAAGGAACAAAGAATGGCTCGGTCTTCCTCAAGCTCTGCAGAGTCCCCACTATGCGTCGCTAATAGGTGGGGGAGGCTCTATCGGCTGCGGATTGAGTTCCAGGGGCTGGTTTTGACTAGGGTTGGGGGCCCCACAGGACCCTCTTTGTTGGCCCGGATCAGACAGACCAGCTAGGGTGGTCCTACCAAGTGGCCACATTCAGCAGGTCTGGGGCAGAGGAAAGTTTAGTGCCCCAGTTGTGACAACATTATGGAATTGCCTCCCGGAGGAGATTAACTTGGTCTCCTCTTGGTGGACATTTCTGAAATTGTTGGAGATGGAGCTGTGTGGGAGAGACATCCGCTGGTTTTACGATGTCTCAGTTTTTCGGCTTTCCCGTTTGTCTTTTTGTTTAGTGATGCTTTTCTTGTTCTTGTTGAGCCTCTCATGTGGTTTGGTGTATTAAAACACCATGGATGTTGTGAACCCTTCTTTTGTATTCTATGTCAGCCAAGGAACTTTTGAAGGCAGCAAAGTAGAGATGTGATAAATCAAACCTCTGTAATGACTTGGATGGCAAATCCTGGGATGGAGGGTGGGGTGCACATGGGCCCTCGGGGGTTTTTCGATACTCCCGCATGTAGTTCTTTTTATTTATTTAAAGATTTATATGGCCGACCACTCACTCTTAGTGACTGTGGGCAGCTTACAAACAATAAAGCTGAACGAAATAGAACGAACACAGAAAAGACAGTTTCTTTTTTCATTCTTTTTTACTTGTCCCTGAATTTGCTAAATAAGACCGTATCTTTGATCTCCGAAAAGGTAGGATGGAAAAGGTGTTTGGAAGCTGATGTCAAAGTCCTGAGTTCTTCCATGTCTCCACACTGGCTGACTGGGGCAACTGTTTTTCAGAGGCAGGTTCCCCGAGTGGCATTTCTTTCTCACTGGGTTCATCAAGTACAATTTTGTGCAACGTTCAGCAAAGAGCTAGTTTATCCATTTGTTCTCAGGTTTCTGCTTGCAAATGCCTCTTCCCTCAAGGGTACACTCCACAGCACTCCAACACTGTAAATGTGTATCACATTCATTATGTATTCTTACACATTTATTAGTTAGACGTCTGCCTGGTTCTCCATCCTTCCAGTATCTGGAAAGAAGAAACAACTGTTGTCAGTCCTCTAGACAAAATGAGTATCATTTATAGACTTTGGAGCAGGAAATAAATGTTGGATCCATTCACCTTCTTCCCTCACCTCAATGGGAGTTTCCAACAACTCCAAATGTTGGTCTGTGGTTGTTTTGGCAGAGAAATAGAGGTGGAGTTCACCAAAGTCTTGGCGACACATCTCCCCCTCCGTCCTCTTGAACAGACCTTGGCAAAAGATTACGGATCTCTAGGCAACCGTTTTATAAAAATGGGCCATGGCACCTGTTATGTCCCGAGCCTTGCAAACGGCTCGGGCGTTTGCAGGCAGTCCCGGGCAGGTGCAAAGCTGCCCGGGACCAGACAGGCTGTCGCCAGCGCCGTGCGCATGCGCGGGTGCTGGCGCGGGAAAAGTAACCCATTTACCCGGGAGTTGCCTATATAAGAGGCTGTGAGGCGTTTGGGCTGAGCTGAAGCCATCTTCCTGTAAGCTGAACGCTGAATAAAAGAACCTGAGAACTCCAGCTGCTTCTCGTGTCTGTTTTCCCGCCAAGGACGCAACACTGGCGACGAGGTGGGATGCCTTGCACTACCTGGAAAGGAAAAAGTGTAAGCTTACCCAAGGAGTCCTGAGCGGCGGAAGAGGAACGGTGTTGACTCAGCAGCTGCCCGCCAATCCAGTGCGCATTCGGGGGTAGGCTGGCTGATAGACCCGTCTCCTGAAGATCCGAAGATGGCGAAAATCGGAAGGCTTGCGGAATTCGACGTCTCACATCCAGAGCGGTGGGAGTCCTACGTATCCAGAATGGAGAACTACTTCAAGGCAAACCAAGTGAGGGAAGATAGCTTGAAGGCTGCCACCCTGCTTTGCGCTTGCGGCCAAGACGCCTTCGAAATCGCAGAAAACCTTGCAGCACCTGTTCCAGTAGAGTCTGTAAGCTACGCAGACCTGAAGAAGCTGCTGAAGGACCACTTCCACCCCAAGGTGTCCGTTATCTCATGGCGCCACACCTTCGAGCAGAGGGATCAACGGTCCGGGGAGTCAGCCAAGGAGTACATCGCCGCGTTACGGAAGGCCGCCAAGCCCTGCGAGTTCAAGGACCTCGAGGAACGACTGAGGGACCGATTCGTGTGCGGGTTGAGGCATCGAGAGCTACAACAGAGACTTTTCGCTAAGGAAGAATTATCCTTCCAAGACGCTTTAAGGGAAGCCACCGCGGAAGAAGCAGCAGGCGGCGCCGTCAAGAACATGCGGCCGATCAGAAGCAGTGCAGAGGGTGCGTCCGTGCACCAAGAAGACGTCCGACGAAACTCCGAGGAGGATCCGGACGAAGAAGTCGACCGTCTACACCCCGCGAAGGGAGAAAATCAGAAGGAAAGCTCTTCAGCTCCGCTCAAGTGCATCGGCTGTGGAGGTCGCCACAGGAGAACCGACTGCAAGTTCCGCTCCGCTACCTGCCGGGCATGCGGCAAACAAGGGCACATTGCAGCTGTGTGTCTGGGCCGACGAAAGGCACAACCTCAAGAAGAACGCCTGAAGGGTACCAGAGTCCCCAGCCAGAATAGGGTAGGTTTTTGCGCTTCGCGTAGAAACATTTGTAGGACAGGCACACACAAGCCCATGAAGAAAAAGCTGTCACTCAACGTGAAGCTACAAGGGGTTCCATTATCTATGGAACTAGACACAGGGTCCGCCCTTTCCATCATTTCATTGCATACATTTAGGAAGATTTGTTCCAGTAGTGGGACTAAGGCCAAGTTAAGGCCTTCTGATATTGTATTAACTGATTTTCAGAACTCAAGAGTGTGTGTTAAGGGGGAGGCCACCCTTAACGTGCAATACAAGAGTTTTGAAGGTCCACTAGACTTGTTAGTAGTAGGGGGTGAAAGAACGAGTCTCATAGGACTCGATTGGTTTGAGGCCCTGGGGATACACGTCACAGGACTCAACAGCTTACAAACACTCGACCTACAGGAAGTCTGCAAGGAATTTGCAGATGTTTTCAGCCCCCAGCTGGGCACATTCAAAGGACCACCTGTGTCCTTAAAGCTAGACCCCACTGTCACTCCCATTAGGATTAAAGCAAGAAGGGTCCCTTTTGCTTTAAAAAGTAAGATTGACACTGAATTAGACAAACTAATCCAACAAGGAATCCTAGAACCTGTTGATTCCAGCCCATGGGAGACCCCCATTGTCACGCCTCTAAAGGCAAATGGGGACATTCGCATTTGTGCTGATTACAAATGCACACTCAATAAGGCATTGCAGCAACATGCCTATCCTGTTCCTGTGGTCAGTCACATCCTGGCCTCTCTCAAGGGGGGGCGTGTTTTTGCAAAGCTTGACCTAGCTCAAGCATATCAACAGCTGCCTGTTGATAATGATGCTGCCATAGCTCAGACTATTGTGACCCACAGGGGAGCCTTTAAGGTAAAAAGGCTGCAGTTTGGAGTGAATGTCGCTCCTGGGATTTTCCAAAGCGTAATGGAAAACACACTACGAGGTATACCAGGGGTCTGCCCCTACTTTGACGATGTCTTGATTGCAGGAGACTCCACACACATTCTAGCTGAAAGGCTTAGGGCTGTCCTGTTAAGATTCAGGAAATCAGGCCTTAAGCTCAGAAAAGACAAATGCAAGATTGGGGTGCCTTCTACTGAATTTCTGGGATTCAAAATTGATGCTGCTGGGATTCATCCTGCTGAATCCAAACTAACTGCTATTTTAGAAGCACCCAGGCCAAAGTCTAAGGCCGAACTTCAGGCCTTCTTAGGCCTCCTGAATTTCTACAATTCTTTTCTTCCACATAAAGCTAGTGTAGCTGAGCCTCTTCACAGGCTACTAGACAAACAAGCTGTGTGGCTGTGGTCACAAGCACATGAGGCTTGCTTTAAAGAAGTCAAGGCCTTGCTCACTTCTAACAGTGTTCTTGCACATTTCAACGAGTCTCTTCCTGTGTGCATCGCTTGTGATGCATCCCCCTACGGGGTTGGAGCTGTCCTGAGTCACCTCAGGTCTGATGGAACTCAGGTTCCTATTGCATACTACTCCAGAACATTGTCTTCTGCCGAGCGCAACTACGCTCAGATAGACAGGGAGGCTCTGGCTGTTGTTGCTGGAATTAAAAAATTCCACGATTTTCTATATGGCAGGCATTTCACGGTCTTCACTGACTGTTGGAGTTGTAGCCCCCTCCTCGCCCCCTCCTTGCCCTTTCTTTGCCCTTTCTAGAGGAAACGTCTGCGGCAAAGCTCGCTAGCTCGTAACACAAATGGCAAACCGCATGACAGTTAAACAGGATGTTATGTAGAACTAAGCTCGAGAAGGCACTAACCACAGGGTTTTGTTTTGTGTCGCCAGGTGGGCAATATAGGTCAAACATGACATGTACTCTTGACATGCTCTGAGACTAAGTAATGGGAGTGGTTTTAAGCTTATGGCGCAGCAAGAAATTATATGTATGGCACAAATGTATCACATGTAATCAATGCTTATTTGCATACTGTAATCAATAAAGTAGTTCCCGGACTTCGGTTCGGGGCAGTCCCACCCCAAGAAAGCCTCTGTGTCAGGAGTCTTCTTTAGTGTCAGCTTGTGGGATCTGCCCCACGTATGGGGGGATAGCAAAAGTACTATCCCCTCAGGTGGTGACCCCGACGTGATTCGACCCGCAAGTCGAGTGTATGTCCTGTTGCAACTCTCAGGGCCGGTCGTCGCAGAACGAAGTACCCTCCTAGACGTGTATGTCCTGTTGCAACTCTCAGGGCCGGTCGTCGCAGAACGAAGCACCCTCCTAGACGTGTATGTCCTGTTGCAACTCTCAGGGCCGGTCGTCGCAGAACGAAGCACCCTCCTAGACGTATATGTCCTGTTGCAACTCTCAGGGCCGGTCGTCGCAGAACGAAGTACCCTCCTAGACATCTCTTGGTACCCTCATACTTCACTCGGCAGGACGCCTACTGCAATTCAGGGCCGGTCGTCGTGGAACGAAGTACCCTCCTAAAACTCGTGAGTATGGGGGCAGAATTCTCTAAGCCTCAGGTTGCGCACCTCCACGAACTTAGGGAATTGACCAAGACCCGACTTAATGGTGGGAAAAATCTGGCCGTTCCCACCAAGTCAGACCTGATCAGTCTGCTAAAATATATTTATCAACAATGCCCAGCCTACCCCGAGGAAGGGTCACTTAAAGAATCTGTATGGATTAAATTAGGAACATATTTTCATGAGTCCCCTAGGGCTCCGCCGAAAATATTGATCACTTGGCGGATTGTCATGGAATATTTAAAAATACACAAGAATACCATGGTCGGGGCTTCAGACCCCCCGCCGCCATATCAATCTGGCATTCAGAACCCTCCCCAGATAGAACCTGTAACGGTGGCACAAGTAGAAGCCACGGCCCCGGCTCAGACCGCTCCGAAAACATCAGAAACACCTGCCGGCGCTATTGCTCAAGCGCTGGCTAGAGCTAAACTTTCGGGCGATTTAGAATTGGATGAATATGAAATGTGCTACCCAGTAGAATTTGACACAAATGGGGCTCCATATATCGAACCAGTCCCTATGAAGTTAATTAGGGATATTAAGCAAGCTGTCAATACGTATGGCATTCAAAACTCTTATGTCATAGGGTTAATAAGTAATCTAGCCAACTCCTTTTACATGTTGCCATCCGATTGGAAAAATTTGTGTCGCATGCTTTTGACAAGTTCACAGTTTGTGGTATGGGAATCAGAGTATAAGAGGGAAGCAGAAGCCATCGTTAGAAGAATCGGGGGAAACTTGCAATTGGAACAATTGATCGGCGAAGGACGTTATGCTTCTCCTAATATCCAAAAGAACATGTCACGCGCTGCATTTGCTCATTCTAGTTTAGCAGCGCAAAATGCTTTTTCAAAGATAGACGACCCAGGCTCTTCTGCCGCAGGGTCGTTCGCAAAAATTTATCAAGGGTCCAGTCAGTCCTATGGAGATTTCATTGATCAGTTGCAGAAGGCAGTTTTTAGAGAGATCCGGAATCCCATAGCACAAAAGGAACTTATAAAAAAACTAGCTTATGAAAATGCCAATGAAGATTGCAGACGTATCATTCAGCCTCTCCTCAGCAAGCCTGATGCCGAACTGGCAGATTACATCCAAGCATGCCGAATCGTCGGCACCAATGTCCACAACATGGAAACTTTAGCAATGGCATTGCAAAACATCAAAGGGGAGACGTCTAAGAATGGAAACTGTTTTAACTGTGGCAAGCCCGGTCATTTTCGAGCACAGTGTCGAGCCCCTGGGGGCGGCGCACATCAGTCAAATTCAAATCAAAACAAGCCGAAAACTGTGTGCCCCCGTTGTAAAAAGGGCTATCACTGGGCTTCCCTGTGTCGTGTGAATCCCCCTCCCCAATCTGCCAACAATAACAACCAGAACCAGGGAAACTAGTGGGGGGGCACTCAGCCAGCCCTCTCCCCAAGGCTGATTCTTTGGCTACATTTAACTTAAAAGAAACCTTTATAACATCTATGCATGCTGTTGCTGCCGAAACTGTTTCTATGCAAATACCTGGTCTTACATATTTTCTTCCTCTTACTTTACCTGATGTTTCTATGCCGACAAAAGTCCCCTTGCTTTGCTATCCGGCTAGAGACCTCATCTCCCGCGGCGTTTTCGCTTCCCCTTTCTTGGTTGACTCCGATGATTTTTCTTCTCTGGCTCTAATTTGCATTGTTGACGCTCCTTTAGTCATCTACAAGGAAGACCTGGCTGCAATTGTGATGCCGGTGGCCCTGGAGTTCGATCCCCTCGCTTATGAGGACATGGAGCCGATTGTTCCCCCCAACCCCTCTCTTAACAATTACCGAAAGCACTTTCTTGACCACCAATTGCTTGCTTTCACTTCCACTATTCATTCGGATAAGCCTTTTGTTACCTTTGTGTTAAATAATCGTTCTTTTTCAGGCATAATAGACACCGGAGCAGATATTTCAGTAATTAGAACCTCTGAGTGGCCTGCTGACTGGCCCACCACCTCTTCCCCTGCCGTCCGAGGCGTCGGAGGCATCCAAACGGCCCGAATTAGCACCTTGCCTCTGTTAGTCACTTCCTCTCACACCGACAAACAGGCACGTATTCGCCCTGTCGTCCTTCCCCTGCAAGTTAATCTTTGGGGTCGGGATCTTTTATCCCAAATTGGGGCCACATTAACCTTTTAGGAATGGCAAAAACTGCCCCCACCCCTCTATCCCTCACTCTTTTAGACCCCACTCCTGTTTGGGTGGATCAGTGGCCCCTAACAAAAGAAAAATTGGAAGCATTACAACAGCTAGTCAATAAGGAGTTTCAATTGGGCCATCTGGTTGCATCTACTAGTCCTTACAACTCACCTGTTTTTGTGATAAAAAAGAAATCTGGAAATTGGAGATTTTTACAGGATTTGCGTTCCATAAACAGACTGATTGCTCCTATGGGACCCTTCCAACTGGGACTTCCCAACCCAAATTTAATCCCAAAAAATTTTTCTTTAATTATCATGGATCTAAAGGATGCGTTTTTTTCCATCCCTTTGGATCCCAAAGATCGCCAATTGTTTGCCTTTACCATACCAGTGTTTAATAATGCATACCCATCTGAGCGTTTTGAATGGACAGTTTTGCCTCAAGGAATGATAAACAGTCCTACAATGTGCCAATATTTTATTTCCTTTTTGTTGAAGCCATTTCGTGTGAAGTATCCCACCTTTTTATTTTATCATTACATGGATGATATTTTAATTGCCTCTTCTGCTTGTTTTGAGATTGTGTCCACTGTGGCCGCTGAGCTTAGAGACCACATGGCTAACAATGGACTGACAGTGGCACCCGAAAAAATTCAAACAAAAGAACCATTTTTGTATCTGGGCCATAAGGTCATAGCCTCCAATTCCTCTCCAATACTGCCCCAATTAACACTTCCCAATCCTGCTACCCTTGTTCAGATGCAGCAATTTTTGGGAACCCTTAATTGGGCACGACCATATATGGGCTTAACCACCTCACAATTGGCACCTCTTTTTTCAGCCTTGCAAGGTCACAAATCTCCCGGTGACAAGATTTTTCTAACATCTGAACACCTGGAAATTCTCAAATTAATCACTCAAATGTTGTCTGTCAAATGGGTTGATCGTGTCTTGCCTGATGTTCCTTTGTCTCTTATAATTCTAAACACCCTTCTTCTACCCACGCTGGTTGTGGTCCAAATTGCATCGCCTTTGATGATTGTCGAATGGATGCATTTGCCCCACACTCCACGCAAAACTATCACCTCTCGTTTTTCCCTGTATGCTTTTCTGTTGTTCAAAGGACGTGCTCGATGCCGCCAACTAACAGGCACTGAGCCAGTCGCTCTTTTTGTCCCCCTGCGACTCCCTCTGTGGGAACAGGTGTACAGGGAATCCGAAGAACTCCAAGCTGCTCTAGCCCAGTGGCCAGGACAGGTTAAGTATCATTTCCCTGCTGACCCCCGTCTGACTCTTGTCCAAACTGTCCCAGTGAAATGGCAATCTCCATGTGTGTCTTTTCCTATTCCTTCTGCCCCCACAGTCTTTGCAGATGGAAGCGCCCACACAGGCGTTTGTGCTTTCTTACAGGATGGTGTTTGGCAAACCCATCGCACTCATGGCCACAAGTCTGCCCAGAGGGCTGAAATGGCCGCTTCTGTATTGGCCTTTTCTATGTTTAAGGATTCTGCCTTTAACTTAATTGTTGACTCTTTGTATGTTGCTCATGTTGTTAGTAATATCTTTCAGTCCTATCTTTCACCTTCATTAGACTCATCTCTAATGGCTCTTTTTTGTCAACTACAAGACTTAATCCATGCCCGTGTCCACCCTTTTTTTATCGCCCACATCCGAAGTCACCAGCCCTTTCCAGGCATGCTGACAGAAGGTAACGCAAAGGCGGATGCGGCAGCAAAGGAGCCTTTAACAAAGGAACCTTTGAGTGAAGAGCCTCATCAATTTTTTCCCGTGACTCCGCTCACGGCCTGGGAAAGTCATAGTTACTTTCACCAAAATAAAAAAGCCCTCATGAAACAGTTTTCATTGACATCGGCCGAGGCTTCGGCCATCATCCAGCAATGTGCCACCTGCAGTTTACAAGCACATGCTATACCAATGGGAGTCAACCCACGTGGGTTGGCCACTTGTTCCCTATGGCAAATGGATGTCACTCAATATCCCCCTTTTTCCCCGTGGAAGTTTTTACATGTTTCAATTGATACTTTTTCAAATTTTATTATGGCCTCCCCCCAAAGGGGCGAGGCTACGAAGCACGTAATTAATCATTGTCTCCGTACATTTGCAGTGATGGGATGCCCCAAAGAGTTAAAAACGGATAACGGCTCAGCGTATAGCAGCGCGCCGTTTTCCTCTTTTTGTCAGAAATGGGGAATTGCCCACAAGTTTGGGATTCCTTGGAATTCTACCGGTCAAGCGATCGTTGAACGTGCTAATCAGACCCTAAAAAACATGCTAAAACGATTCGAACAGGAGAAAAGAACTCCTGGCCTCCCCTCACTGCAAGATACCTTAAATCGAGCACTCTATTCTCTCAATTTCCTGAACCTCACAGGCACTCCACCTTTGTCGGCAGCGCAACGCCACTTTGCCACGCCAGAGTCACCGACAATCAAAAATTTGCGCCCTCCAGTGTATTATCGCGAGTTGCCTGATCCTACTTGGAAAGGTCCGGCTGATCTCATCACCTGGGGGCGAGGCTACGCAGCAATCCAACTGCCTGATCGAGTACTGTGGGTGCCAGGGAAGCAAGTAAGACCCTATCTTTGCAAACCTGCGGGCCCACCCATTGCATCGGAGCCTGATCCTCCCTCACATCATGATGCCTGAATCCACTCCTGACCTCGGAGGGGAACCAGACCCCTTGTCTTTTCCACCACTTCCCGAATATGGACCTCCGGATAGCCCCCCGACCTACCAGGAAAACGGTCGGGGGTCCTCCGAAGACTCCCCTCCTCCCTATAAGGATCCGCCGCGATGTCCCTTCATTCGAGGTGGTCTAACATTTACCGATTTGCTAACTGCGCGAATGTCCTGCTCGCATTTTGTATATCATTTTGTAATATTGACACTGTTTATGATATGTATTTTCTTGGCTATGTGGGTGGCTTTTGCAGAGGGTGACAAGGCTAACAATACCTATCAAGAAAATCGAAACTGGAACCAGACTCCAACTCCTTCGCACAGAGTGCGCAGGGAGGTGGATGCCAGTTGTGACCGATGCATCGTTCAGGTTAAACAAGGTCTGTCAACTGTTCTCACCCTGATTCATTCTAATATTGTACCAACTCCCTGTCCCCAGAAATCTTATTGTATTTTTAACAAAACTCAATATGTGACCTGCACCAAAGGATTGTCATTCACGTGTCATAACCCGGCCCTGCCCACACGGTATAACATCTCCATTTGGGCAGGCATTGGGATTGTCAAGGGACCGCCTCAAGCAGCTCGGTTATGGTACGTGAATCACACAGTGGTCACTAAAGCCGAAAATTGGGCTATAACCTTTGATGTCTGCGGTGCCATGTCGAAAAAATCCTTCCGTGGCTGTGGGCATCGACCTGCTGGTTATAACAACGATCACAAGTACTTGTGCACTAGACACCCACCCCTAGAGCCTTCTTCATTTCCACAACCCTGCATCGCTTGGGAGGCCTACCAAAAAACAGTTTGGCGGGCAATTTGTTCGCACACGAATGGGGGCTACAGGGGCTGCTATAATCCCCTTAATGTTAAACAGCGCCTTGTTCGTTCCTTTGTCCGACAACCAAATAGCAACAAGGTAACTATAGAATTAGAAAAAAATCATCCTCCCATGGAAACCTATGGCATAGGCATTGATGGATATGGATTAGACCCATTGACACACATCACCATAAAGGTCCAAAACTTGGAAGATGTTCAAAGAATTGAATGGTCCGTTTATGATCATCTAGCTAAATTAGAGACCAAAGCGTCTCCCCTAATATCGGACAAAGCACGAAACCTTTTCATGGAATTTGCAGAACAAATAGCCTTTACATTGGGTGTAAAAAATTGTTTTGTTTGTGGAGGTACCAACATGGGGGAACAATGGCCATGGGAGGTTCATGAAGCAGATCCTGAGTATTTGAACAATCAAACAAAATTTGCTAATTTTACCTTTAGAAACCTGGAAGACCCTGTAGTGTGGACTTTAACTACAAATATTGTAGGAACAAATTGCTTTTTCAGGAATGGCTCCATCCCTGTTGGGACACTTCTTTGCCGTGGACAATGGGAAAGGGGCCAGTGGGTCTCCCCCACCAACGAGTCTGCTCCTGTACTATTAAATCATACCTTTTTTAATTATCTCCGCAGGTCCTCTCTCAATTGGACAGCACCGCAAGGCATGTATTGGGTATGCGGTTCCTTTGCATACGAGTACTTGCCTCCAGATTGGTCAGGGGCTTGTGTGTTAGGGTGGATCAAACCTTCCTTTTTCCTCCTTCCCCTGACTGCTAAACAGACCCTGGGTGCCCCGGTGTATGACAATTGGGGTAGAAAAAAGAGGGATGTGCCCTCGGAAGGCTATGCAGGTATACGGGTAGGCAACTGGAAGGACGATGAATGGCCACCCGAAAGAATCATTGCCTACTACGATCCTGCCACTTGGGCTAAGGATGGGTCCTGGGGTTATAGGACCCCCATATATATGCTTAATCGCATTATCCGCTTGCAGGCTGTGCTTGAGTTAGGCAGCCGACGCATTTCAGCCGCTTTAACCATTCTTGCCACTGCTCAGGACAAGCTGCGCACCGCTGTTTACCAAAATCGCTTGGCCTTGGATTATCTTCTTGCTAAGGAGGGAGGAGTGTGTGGAAAATTTAATTTGACCAACTGTTGTTTAGAAATTGATGAAACTGGAAAGGTAGTTGCAGATTTGACCAAAGAACTCCATAAGCTGGTCCATGTGCCTGTACAAAAATGGACTGGGATCGTGGATGAAGGAGGATTTTTGGGCGGGATTTTTAGGAACTGGAAGCAAGCAGCCTTCATGTTTGGTATAATCTTGTTAGGTCTCCTTTTACTTCCCTGCCTGATTCCCCTTCTTCGAAACCTGATACAAAGCACTGTGGAGGGTATGGTGGACAAGAGGACCATACACCTGGTTAGGTACAAGGCACTGCCAACCATGGATGTACCGGACCCTTTAGCCATAACCCTTAGCAGTGAAGAAGATGATTTTTCCTTTAATTAGAAAAAGACAGGGGAGATGTTGGAGTTGTAGCCCCCTCCTCGCCCCCTCCTTGCCCTTTCTTTGCCCTTTCTAGAGGAAACGTCTGCGGCAAAGCTCGCTAGCTCGTAACACAAATGGCAAACCGCATGACAGTTAAACAGGATGTTATGTAGAACTAAGCTCGAGAAGGCACTAACCACAGGGTTTTGTTTTGTGTCGCCAGGTGGGCAATATAGGTCAAACATGACATGTACTCTTGACATGCTCTGAGACTAAGTAATGGGAGTGGTTTTAAGCTTATGGCGCAGCAAGAAATTATATGTATGGCACAAATGTATCACATGTAATCAATGCTTATTTGCATACTGTAATCAATAAAGTAGTTCCCGGACTTCGGTTCGGGGCAGTCCCACCCCAAGAAAGCCTCTGTGTCAGGAGTCTTCTTTAGTGTCAGCTTGTGGGATCTGCCCCACGTATGGGGGGATAGCAAAAGTACTATCCCCTCAACTGACCATAAGCCTCTGCTGGGACTGTTTACCACACGTAAGCAGACTCCCCACATCATTTCCCCTAGAATGCTTAGGTGGTCTATTTTTTTGTCTGCATATGATTTTTCATTACTCCACAAGCCTGGGAAAGAAATGGGCCATGCTGATGGCCTCAGTAGGTTGCCTCTGCCAGTAGTAGAAGCTGACCCCGCGCCAGCTGTCAACATTCTATCAATCCAAGCCTTACCCGAGCTTCCTCTTAGTGCCAGGGATGTTACCGCTGAAACAGGTACAGATCACACACTTTCACGTGTCCGCTCCTGGGTCCTGTCCGGGTGGCCTGAGCACTGCCCTAGTCCTGAGTTTCAGAGTTTCTGGTCCAAAAGGAACGAATTGTCCCTTTCTCAGGGTTGTTTGCTTTGGGGAAACAGAGTTGTCATTCCCACCTCAATGAGGGCTAGGGTCTTAGAATCCCTCCACGAGGGTCATCCTGGCATTGTTCGTATGAAGGCTCTTGCACGCAGCCACTTGTGGTGGCCTGCTTTAGATAAAGATATTGAGGCTAAGGTACACGCATGCCACATGTGCCAACGATCTCGCCCAGAGATGCCCCAAGCTCCTGTGCATAAATGGGAGGAAACACAGTCCCCATGGTCTAGGGTGCACATTGACTACGCTGGGCCCTTTCAGGGCCAGTTCTTCTTGGTCCTTGTTGACAGCCATTCAAAATGGCTTGAGGTTGTGCCTGTCTCGTCCACCACCACTGCAAAGACTATTCAGGTACTGAGGGGGATTTTTGCTGCACACGGGCTGCCAGATGTCATTGTGTCTGACAACGGCCCTCAATTCACCTCCTCCGAATTCCAAGCTTTCTTACAGGCAAACCTGATTCGTCATGCCACATCTGCGCCTTTTCACCCATCCACCAACGGTATGGCTGAACGCATGGTGCGCATCGCAAAGGACGCCTTGAAGAGACTCACCTACGGGGACTGGCATCACAGGTTGGCTGACTTTCTCCTTTCTTATCGCACCACACCGTCCACTTCTACAGGGAGAAGTCCAGCTGAACTTCGTTGGGGGCGCCAACTTACTACGAGACTTGACCGGTTGCATCCGGACAGACTGCCTTCATCTACCTCACATCCTAGGGCACCTAGACAACTACTTGTGGGTGCCCCGGTTTGGGCTCGCAATTACGGGCCTGGTCATACATGGGTCCCCGCTTCTGTGTCCAGGATCACAGGTCCTCTCTCCTACGAGGTTGCCCTGGACAACGGTCGTGTCCTGCGTCGGCACATCGACCAACTCCGCTCTAGGCGGGACTTTTCTGCTGAAACTCCTGGGTCTTTTCCAGGGGGGGAGGGGGACCCTTTGGAGCAAAGGGAAGGGCAAGAGCTACTGCCCATCGCCACTGAGGGAGCCACAAACGGCTCGTCCCAAGGTTCTGCAATTGCTCCGAAAAGGAAGTCTTGGAGTTTACCCACACAACAGGCACTCACGCCTACTCCAGCCAGGGAGTTACCCCGGGGGCATACTCACTTTCCACACACAGCACACAGCACTCCAGCAACGGAGGATACCCGGGGGCATCCCAACAAATCATTCCCCGCAAGAGAGCTGGCACACAATGCCCAAGGTTGGCCTGACCTTACCCCAAATCCTACAGGGGGTCAAACATACACAGAGCTAGTCGAGGAACCAAGTCCCGACTACAACACCCCTAGCACAAATCAGGGGACACCTGAGTTTTGGGAGAGTACAGAAACCCACACGAGCCCAAACACAGAATGGGGTTCAGGGAATAGACAGCCTCCTGACAGGTCTTGGACTGACCTAGGGGGTTCTACAGAGACGCCCAGCAGTGGCTATCACTTCAAGGGGCCTGAGGGTCTACAGCTAGGTAGGACAACCAGGTCACAAAGCAACAGAAGCCCTGGCCTGACGAGCCCGGTGGGCAAGCAAGCAGGCCAGGCATCGGGGCACAGTCCTTGGAAGACACCAGGGCACAGTAGAGAGAACAGGCTCATGCCTCCCTCCAGTCAGGGGACTTATGCCAGTAACCCAGAGCTAAGAAGGTCACAGAGAGCAAAGAAATCTCCTAAGTACCTAGAAGATTACATAACATTGTTGGCAAGACAGAAGCCAGTAAACAGTGGGAACACTGGGGAGCAAATTGTCGTGTAAAATAAATGTTGTATGTTGATAGTAGTTTTAGCCCGGGGGAAAGGGGTGTTATGTCCCGAGCCTTGCAAACGGCTCGGGCGTTTGCAGGCAGTCCCGGGCAGGTGCAAAGCTGCCCGGGACCAGACAGGCTGTCGCCAGCGCCGTGCGCATGCGCGGGTGCTGGCGCGGGAAAAGTAACCCATTTACCCGGGAGTTGCCTATATAAGAGGCTGTGAGGCGTTTGGGCTGAGCTGAAGCCATCTTCCTGTAAGCTGAACGCTGAATAAAAGAACCTGAGAACTCCAGCCGCTTCTCGTGTCTGTTTTCCCGCCAAGGACGCAACAGCACCCTTCTTGGTTGCTTTGGGCATTGAGGCTTGGGGAGAATTCTGGAGTGTTTCTATTCCTCCCTTTGCCGGTGGTTTCAGTTGGGGGAGGGGGTGGGGGAGGAGAAGTCAGGGAGATGGGTACTCATTCATGGGGCACCGTAGAGTTTCGTCCTTTCCCCATTATTATCCTCGTGCAAGAAAGCAGTGGGGAAGGTCGTCCATCAGTTCAGGGCTCAGTGCCATCCCAATGTGTGATGGAATGTGCATCCGCAGGAGCAGAGTGTGTGTGTGGGGGGGGGGGAGATTTGGCTATACAGACTTTTCCCAGGAAGAGGCCCCTATTAAGAGACTTCACGGTCCTGGGTGGAGAAGAGGGGACGAGGTTCAGGGTAGCCACACCTTAGAACCTCTGAGATATTTTTTTTTCAAAAAAGTTTTTATTTTCCAATTATCAATTACATAAACAAAAAAGAAGAAATTTCACGTTTAACAAGATAAAGTAAATACACCTAGATGTCGCCTGCCCACCCCCACCCCGAAACTGCATCCTCCCTCTCTTGTACTCTCCCTTACTTCCCTCCTCCTTCTCCCTCCCCTCACCTCTCTCTCCCTTCCCCCTCTCCTCTCACCATCCTACTTCCTCCCAAGCCTTTCTCCTCCTCTCTCTCTCCCCTCCCCCTCTCCTCTCACCATCCTACTTCCTCCCTAACCTTTCTCCTCCTCTCTCATCCCTCTTCGGATACAGTACCGGGGAAATGCCCAAGCAACATCTCTCTCGTAAGTTATCCCTTATTATCTTACTTTAATCCTATCATCTAACCTACCTACCCTCCCACCCCAACCCCCCTCCCTCCCAGTCCCAAAAAACCCACCCACCCCAATCTCCCCTCCCCCCCACTTCCCAGAGCTTGGCACAGGGTTTTCAAACATATTAAACAAAATCTACTTAACTTTAACTAATGCAAACTAAATCTAACTAAACCTATCCAACTATACAAATAAGAAAATTAATAAGTTACTTTAACTCAAATACAAAACAAATTTAAACAAATTAAAGAAAATCAACTATCAAAATCAAATAATGCCAAATTTAAAACAAAAATTATTCATAATCAAAATACTTTTAATGATATCTACTCTAATCAAAGTTTACTCATTTTTTTTTCAAACATATTAAACAAAATCTACTTAACTTTAACTAATGCAAACTAAATCTAACTAAACTTATCCAACTATACAAATAACAAAATCAATACATTACTTCAACTCAAATACAAAACAAATTTAAATAAATTAAAGAAAATCAATTATCAAAATCAAATAATGCCCAATTTAAAACAAAAATTGTTCATAATCAAAACAATACTTTTAATCATCTCTACTCTAATCAAAATTTACCCATTAAATCCCATATTTATTTTAACTTTAACTAATAGAAACTAAATCACAATAAGTAAAATGGAATTTATTCATCATCCAAACAGTACTTTTAATCATATCTACTCTAATCATAATTTACTCATTAAATCCCATATTTGTTCTTCATATAATTTATCCACCTTCTCCACACCGAGATGTGTATTTCTTTTAAACAATATAAACTTAGCTCTTAACTCTTTCCCCCCCAGACCCAAATGAATGTAATACCCTTTTCTCCCAAATCAAAACCTTATAACATTCTTATCCACTTTTAATATATCATAAGTACTCTCAAATATTAAATCACCAGATTAAAACCTATCAACTATTCTCTCGAACAGAAATCATAGCAGATACTCTCAGATATTAAATCCCTAGGTTAAAGCCTATCAAGTCTTCTCCCAGGCAAAAATCATAAATAACAAAAATTTAACAAAACTCCTTATAACAAGCCGGCTGATATTCCAACTTCTCCTTCTATTATCTGTTACTTAGAAGATGACGAAAAACAGTTTTTACTTCTAAAAACTGCACGAGTCATGCCCAATTTCTTTGATAAATCTTCTGTTGAAGAGGACTGCTGCAAAGGTACAACCTCCATATCTTCTTCAATCAGCTGCTCTTCCGGCTTTTCTTCCACCTTTATCTTACTTCTAAAAGGTCCACAAGTACTCAATTTCATTAATGAATCTTCTGTCAAAAAAGATTGTTGCAAAGGTTTAACCTGCGAATCTTCTATCAGTTGCTGTTCCAACTTTTCTTCTAATACCTCAGTTCTAAAAGCTGCCCGAGTCATGCCCAATTTCTTTGATGAATCTTCTATTAAGGAGGACTGGTGCAAAGGTTCAACCTGCATATTTTTTCCAGTCAGCTGCTCTTCCAGCTTTTCTTCCACCTTTATTTTACTTCTAAAAGCTCCACAAGTACTCAATTTTATTAATGAATCTTCTGTCAAGAGAGATTGTTGCAAAGGTTTAACCTGCATATCATCTATCAATTGCTCTTCCAACTTTTCTTCTAATATCTCAACTGTAGGTAATAAAGAGCCCGCCTTCAAAACAGAAGTATAAAAATCCTTCGCTTTCAAAATTGTATCAAGTCTGTAGCGTGTCCCTGCATAATTCACCACTATTCCAGCCGGTATCTCCCATCTGAAACGAATCTGTGGCCTCTTAAGCTCATCAGCCAAAAAAGCAAAATGCTTTCTTACTTTAAGAATTCTTGAAGGTAGTTCTTTCAGAAGTATAACATCCTGGGCTGCAATTTGAAATCTCTGCTTGTAAAAGGCTTGTAAAATTTTATTACGAAGTGATCTACTAAAAAAATAAATAACCACCTCTCGTGGCAGATTCCTCTGTCTTGCAACCCTTGAGTTAACCCTAAAAACTTTTTCTGTCTCTCTCAATATTTCTTCAGGCTCGGATTCCAAAATAAGAGCTATATCCTTTGCAACCACTTGTCTCAAATCTTCTTGATTATTTTCCTGCATTCCTCTTATTCTTAAAGCAAACTCCATACTTCTGTATTGTAACATAGTAATTTCATCCTGAATTATTTCCACCTTATTTTCTATTTTATCTTCCAATTTTTCAGAATTTTCTACAGCAACATCAATACGCTGATCCAAACGATCTATGTGATCAGCAAACTTCTGAAGCACAGACGCTATATCTTCTCTCAATTTCCTAAATTTATTTTCAATAATTTCACTTATCTCTTTTTCAATCCGTTGTACACTATCTTCCAAAGCGTCCTGTAAGTCTTTAGGTAAAACTGCTGGTAAAGCTGAGAAAAGTGGTGGAAATTTAGACTCAACTTGCTGAGCTGTCTGCATTACCGAAGAGGAGATTGAGGCTTTAGAAACAAAAGCTCCAAAATGCTTTGAAGCCATCTTGGGAAAAAAAAAAAACTCTTAAAATCTTATAAAACCTTTAACAAAGAGAGAGAGAAAAAAGAAGACAAAAGGAGGGGAAAAAACAAAAACAAAAGCCCCCTGTGTAAATAAAAAGAAGAAGAAAAAAAAAGCTGTTACATTGTTTCAAATTAAAGTTCCGGTCCTTTCACTCTTAAAAACAACATCTCAGCGCCATTTTTCACCCCTCTCAAATAAGAAAAGAGAGAAGATGAAATCTTTTCCAGAGTTAAAGTCTCAAAATAATCACAGATATAATCTCCCTGGTCAGCTCTGTCTGCTTTAAATTTTACTCACAAGTTCATTTTGAAAGCAGATGTGTAAGTAGCGTCTAGCTTTGCCCCCCCCCCCAAAAAAAATTAGAGCAAAGGCATCCTGGAATGTGGAGAACGCCTCAGACTCCATGGGAGCTCTCACCCTCCGACCTCCAAAGAAAAAAAAAACTTTGGGGTCTCTCGGGGAGCCCTGCCACTATCCGAGGGAAACTCATCTCCTCCCCTTCACCCAGGGAGAGAGATTCCAAGCCACGAGATGGCTGTTGCTCGCTGTCTCAGCTGGCTTTGACACATTCCAGGGCGGACGGCTGAGAACAGCCGCCATCGCCACCGCCGTCACAGGAACTTCTGAGATATTATCCAGTAAGTTAGGAGGTTATAGCTTTAGCTTGGCAAGATTCTGTCCATTGGGTGCAAAAACAAATAAAGAAGTGAACTCTATTCGTTGTGTCATCTCTAGGCCCAACACAATGCTAAAGATATGGTTGGATGAGAGAGAGAGAGAGAGAGAGAGAGAGAGAGAGAGAGAGAGAAAGAGTTAGATATAGATAATACACACACACACACACGCACACACACATATATACAGAGACACATATATATACATATACAGAAGATTCTATCCCCCAATCTATCTGCAGCAATTTGTAATGACCCCCACATAATGTGGTGAAACATCACACAAATACCATTATTATTATTATTATTATTATTATCATCATCATCATCATCATCATACACACTGCATCTTTTGCCACCTCTCTCCGACTTCAAAATATTTCAGGCTGTAAGAAACAAACTTGAATTTGGCCCTTACTCTTTTTGAGATTTAGTTCCGAGAGCCACCCATTTCCATTCACTGTCAATATAACGCAATCCAATCCAGTAAGAACCATGTTTCGTCTTAATTGAGTCTTCTAAGAACCTCTGAAAGAAAAAAAAGTCCACACGTCAGTTACAGTGAACAAAGGGGAGATTCTCACCTTATGGACCTTCCAAATCAGAGCCTCCCTAGAAGCATCAGGGGAGGAATGTGTAGAAGCAGCAGCAATGCAATCCGTGCGGTACAATCACAAAGAGTGGGGCAGATCAGATTCCCGAAAGAATGGAACCTCCAGGAGGAACCAAGCAGGCCTTTGGCTGAACCAGCAGAGCCACGAAAGCCACGATCAAACCTAGTCTATGGGCCATTCCGCATTTGCACGTAACCATGGTGAGAAATGACCAGGGAGCTGCCTTGTTCCACCCTTCCCCAAGTCCTTGTCTCATCTCCTCCTCAGCCCAGAACTCTTCCCTCATCCCTCTCTCTGGCCTTAGTTTGTCCCCATAAAATCAGCAACCACCTGCAGTCCATCCACAATGAACAGAATCTGATGCCCACTCAAGTCATCCCACAGGGGAGGAGGCACTGAGGTTGGTGAGAGCCTATCTGCTCGCCTTCTTTCCTTCTTCTGATCAGCTGCTCACTGCCCCTGCTTGGGGGCTTCCAGGAGGGAGGAGCCCTGCAACACTACCAGCCAGCAGGAAAGGCCAGGTCTCTCAACACTGGCAACACCTGTCCACACCTCCGCAATGGCTTTACGGAAGCCTCCTCGGTTGCAGCACAGAGTCTTCTTTCAGACTCCGCACAACTGTGGGCCCAAAAGCTCCATGGCAGCTTGCAGGGAGCTGCCACGCTTTGAGAGGGAAAGTGGAGCTTGGAAACAAAACAGCCTGAAACCCACGCTGACAAGGAGCCCCTCTGCAGCTCTGTTCAGCACCCATGCAGAGCTGCTGAGTGTTGGCACTGGTGCTTTCCTGTGTCAAGCCGTGGGTCCAAGCCTTCCACCCCCACCCCACCCAAGACCCATCTGATCCCTCTCCTGCACCCCTGGCCTGAAAGCACGGGGACAGCTTTCAATCAGATGTCTTGCTCTCCCCATTCTCCAGAGTCCATCAATGCAGGAGAGGGATCCGCGATGGGTACAGCCAATTTTAGGCTGGTGTCCTTTTCTGCCAAAATCAAGGCCAGGCTGACGGTGGAGACAAAGCAAAAGCCGAAGGGAAAAACCTCAAAGTCATTCCATCAGGAGAGAGAAGGGCAGGGTGCTTACCTCCTCCACGTCATCAGTAATATCAGCTATGTAAGCTTTCGATTTATTGCATAGCTCCACTGTGCCCTCAAAACTCAGGGATCGGTAACCAAATAAATACAGGTGGCCCTTATAGGCTGTCCAGTCATGATTCAGTTTGTAATGAAGTTCAGCTTTGAACAAATTATCATTGGGACGTGAAGAGGGAAAGAAGAAAGAAAAATGAGAAGGACCACAGTTAGGCAAATTCTTTCATCCATTTTATTTAAAAAAAAATATTTTAAGAAAAAAGATGCTTTTTCACGAGGCAACTGGACTTTCTTGTTTTTCTTTTCAAGGTGTTTTGCTTCTCATCCAAGAAGCTGCTTCTTCTCTTTTGAAGAAAAGAAACGTCTTCAAAGAAAAACAAGAAAGTCCAGTTGCCTCATGATAAAGCATTATGGGACACCTAATTGGATACTTGCTGATAAGCAGGAGGCTAGATGGGAACAAGGGAAAGCTAACCATGAGCTTTGGGCGCGAAAACCCCAGATCCAGCTTTGCTTCTGCTGTAGCCACTTGCCTTAGGAAAGTGGACCTTTGGCTAATCATGAGCCTGAATGTCTCTCTTTTCTAACTGACCAAGTTGGGATAGCTGACAATCTGCCCAAGCAATGCTTTAAAAAACCAGCATGGTGCACTGCCCTAATCTGCGGGCCTGATTGATGGTGCCTATAAAATTGCAAACAACAACAACAACAAAAATAACCCTGCTTGGAGAATGCTGTCACTCTATCCGGCTTCTTAGTAATCACAATCTGTGGAAAAACTTACCAATCTCTGCTTGAAGTTCTTTGATCTTTTGAGCCCATGGAATCAACTGTCTTGCCACCTTCTCAGCTTCCATAATCAGGTCGGTATCTGAAACACACGCAGCAAGATCACCTCTTCAGATCCGAGGCTGCCTCCTGGGTTTATCAAGAATGTGTTTCCTTCCAATCCTCTGAAAGTATCTGTCAGTCTCTGCAACTAGGAAGTGTCTAAAGCAGACTGAGCAGCTCCTCAAGGACATTGTGACAAAGTCCAGTCAGAGTTTCCCATGGGGAATATTGACAGCTTCTGGAATCCCCCCCCCCCCAGTCTTTTTCCCTGTTCCTTAGTTTGTTCTGACATCATCCTGGGACTGAAAGTGTATAAGCAGCAGATGGATGCGAATGCTCCTTCCATTCTGATGGAACCCACCAATCTAGCTAGAGGAAGGAAAATTGGCTCGGTGGATTTGTGGACAGGAATGCACGTGCTCTTTCAGAGTGGGACTCTTTGCTTACCGTTAAGGGTGCCATACTCAGCATTCTGTGCAATCATATATTGCCTGATTTGGGCAACTGCCTGCCGAAGTGGATCCCGTTTTGCCTTTTCTTCAGCACCTGAAGGAGAGGTTTAATTACCACATAATAAGTTGGACTGAGAGCCATTTGGCATTGTGGTCAAAGTGGGAGAGCATGAAATCTTGTCCCACCTTGGGCACAAAGCCCTCGGGTGACCTTGGGCCAGTCACGTGGGCTCAGCCCTAGGAAGGCAGTAATGGCAACCCCCTTCTAAAAACCTGGCCAAGAGGTTATTTAATTAGACATCAATTGATAAGAGATGGACTTAAGAAACAAACATGGATATTTGATCCAGGACAAATTACTCTTAACTTTTGATCCAATTTGAGATATATAAGAGATCATGGTAGATTTTTCACAAGTTGATTAAAATAACAGTTTGTTAACGTAGGGTTTGGAAACTTTAATCTTGTGGTGTTCTTCTTCTTGTTGTTGTTAGGATTAATCTTCAATTCGAGGCTACCTGCAATTCTATTTTAGTTACATCAACAGCATCTGGAACTCCACCTCTCCCCCCCCCTCACCTTTACAGCCCAAGAAACGAGGCTGTTTCCCATGCCCCTGTGGCAGCTGCCAGCTAACCTGGCTCTTCTCCAGCCGTTGTCTGGCTTCTGATACTCCCTCCTTCTCCCACGCTCCTTCCGACATGCCTTTAGAGCAGTGGTTCTCAACCTTCCTAATGCCGCGACCCTTTAATACAGTTCCTCATGTTGTGGTGACCCCCAACCATAAAATTATTTTTGTTGCTACTTCATAACTGTAATTTTGCTACTGTTTTGAATCGTAATCTAAATATCTGATATGCAGGGTGTATTTTCATTGCTACGAATTGAACATAATTAAACATAGTGATTAATCACAAAAACAATATAGCAATGCTGGCTGGAGAAGCTTACTCTTCCTTGCTCAAAAATGTTGGGAGGGAGGGAAGGGGAAGGAAGGAAGATTGAAGGGGAAAGGAAGGAAGGAGAAAGAGATTGAAGAGGAAGGAATGGAGATGGAAGGAAGGAAGGAAGGAAGGAAGGAAGGAAGGAAGGAAGGAAGGAAGGAAGGAAGGAAGGAAGGAAGGAAGGAAGATTGAAAGGGAAAGGAAGGAGATGGGGAAGGAAAGAAGGAAGAGAGAGAGAGATTGAAGGGGAAGGGATGGAGATGGAAGGAAGGAAGGGAAAATTGAAGGGGAAAGGAAGGAGATGGAGAAGGAAGGAGATTGAAGGGGGAAGGAAGGAAGGAAAGAAGGAAGGAAAGAAGGAAGGAAGGAAAGAAGGAGAGAGAGATTGATGGGGAACGGATGGAGATGGAAGGAAGGAAGATTGAAAGGGAAAGGAAGGAGATGGAGAAGGAAGAAGATTGAAGGGGAAAGGAAGGAAGGAAGAGAGATTGAAAGGGAAGGGAAGGAGATGGAAGGAAGGAAGGAAGGAAGGAAGGAAGGAAGGAAGGAAGGAAGGAAGGAAGGAAGGAAGGAAGGATGGATCTTTGGAGAGTCATGTTTTCCCAGATGGTGACGAACTGCAACTCCCAGAATTCCCCACTCTTCCAGTGCTTTTTAGGGCTGCTGGAGATGGTAGTCTGGAGCCCCCCATCCTCATCCTGGCACCTCTTGCCCTCTTCCAGCCGCCCCCCCGGGACCTGCCCACCCCTCCAGCCTCCTGAGCGCCATTGCAGTGGTGGGATCGTGGGAGTCCCTTTCCACGCTGCGCAGCCCTTCACCACCACGACCTTTCCCCGACTCGTCACACGCGAGAGGGGCATGGCTGGAGCACCAGCTCCTGCTCGGAAAGCACCGCTTCTCCGCTCCCGGCCCGTCCGGCTGGTCTCCCATGCACATGGCTCTGTTCTGGGCCCAGTACTCTTCAACATCTTCATCAATGAC
>NW_024098147.1:617500-720400 GCF_016545835.1 Crotalus tigris | reverse complement strand
AGAGAGGGATATTTCAAGGAGATTCATTATCACCATTACTATTTGTTATTGCACTGTTTCCTCTGTCAACAATACTGAATAACTCAGGACATGGCTATCAAACATCAAAAACATCTGCTAGACTATCCCACCTCCTTTACATGGAGGATCTGAAGCTGTATGGAAAAACATCATCTGAAATAGAATCGCTGCTCAACACTGTCCGTATATATAGCCAAGATATTGTAATGGAGTTTGGCTTGGCCAAATGTGCCACACTTACTATCAAACAAGGAAAAATAGTGAAAACTGAAGGAATCAAGATGCCCCACGAAAATAACATTAAGAGTCTGGATGAGGAAGGTACTTATGCAAATTACTTGGGTATCGTTCATCAGATGACAACATCGAGCCACACTGAAAAGTTCAAAGGAAAAAGATTAGAGGTGAATACATCAAGAGAGTGAAGAAGATCTTAAAATCCAAACTCAATGGAGGAAATACCATAAAGGCAATCAACACCTGGGCAATCCCAGTTATTAGTTACACAGCTGGAATAGTGGACTGGACTCAAGCAGAACTAAAAGCAATGGATAGGCAGACCAGAAAAATAATGACAATGAATCACGCCCTTCATCCACGCAGTGACAGTGATAGACTTTATCTACCAAGGCAAATAGGTGGGCGTGGAATGCTACAAGTACATCAGAGGGTTGAAGAAGAAAAAATGGCTTTGGAAGAATATCTGAAGAACAATGATGAAGATGCACTGAAATAGTATATCAGGAAGGCTTACTAACTACTGGAGAGACCAAACTGGCCTACAAGAAAGACCAAATGAAGAACAGAATAGAGGCATGGGAAGACAAAGCACTACATGGCCAATACATGAAAAAAATAGCTGGGAAAGCAGATAATAATAAAACCTGGCAAGGGCTAAGAGCAGGAAAATTGAAGAAAGAGACCGAGGGACTAATCTGGCTGCACAAGACCAAGCCTTAAGGACAAATGCATACAAAGTCAAAATTGAGAAGACTAGCAACAGGGACAGTAATGTGTCGCCGCCTATGACAAAGAAGCTGAGAGAAACAGTAGAACACTTGGTAAGCTGTTGCAAGAAGATGCACAACAAAAAACTGATTAAAGCAGCGGCATGACAAAGTAGCAACAATGGTGCATTGGAAGATCTGCAAAAAATATCATTTGCCTGTAAGCAAACACTGGTGGGATCATAAAATCGAGAAAGTCATAGAAAATGATAAAATTAAACTGCTCTGGGACTTCAGAATTCAAACAGACAAGCACCTGCAACAAAACACCCCAGACTTAACAATTGTCGATAAGAAAGACAAAAAAGTCTGGATAGTGGACGTGGCAGTGCCTGGAGACAGCAGAATAGAAGAGAAAGAACTGGAGAAGATAACAAAATACAAAGACCTACAAATAGAAATAGAAAGACTGTGGCAAAAGCAAGCAAGGGTAGTACCAATAGTAATAGGCTCCTGGGTGCAATCCCAAAACAACTGGAGCACCACTTGAACACCATTGGCATTGACAAATTCGCTATTAGTCAATTGCAAAAGGCGGCCTTACTAGGAACTGCTTCCATCCTGCGACGATATCTGTAATACCATCAAACATCCACATCTGCCTATCCCAGGTCCTGGGTAAGGACTGATAGGTAGACAAAATGCCAAATCCAGTCTGAACATCTGGCTGACTGTGCGATGATTGATAATAATAATAATACTAATAATAATAAAGATTGAAGAACAAGAGACAAAGAATACCTAATTCAAGAAACTAACACTTAGAAACAAGGAAGATCAAGGAAGCACTGGAAATATTAAAGCAACAAAAACAAGCTATAGCCAAAGGAAATCAGTAGATATTGAAGCTCGAATTGCAAACTATAGGCAGAACCTCCAATTTCAATCCATCAGAAAGTTTCTACCAATCCATCAATGGAGAAAACTGCAAGGAACAGTCGTACCGGACAAGAAGAAACAGGCAATTCTGGAAGCAGATATGGGATAACCCAAAGAAATACAACAAGATTGACAGCTTGGTCTAAAGAGGTGGATGAAATTAAAACACGTGGTTGTGGGGCGTGTGTACTCTGAGGAAGATGAGAGCTATGCCAGAGGTTCAACCATACTGGACAGGTCTCATCAGAGGAGTCAGACAAAGAGTGTCTCTCCCATAAAAAATATGGTGAGACGCAAATTTCAGAATGCCATACCGGCTCGGACGTCGCCCGGGTTAACAAGGTCCGCACTAGATATTGGAGTTCCTGGATATATGGTGAAAAATGGGTTACAGGACTCAGGACTGTTGGCTGAGCAACCAGGGCCAGCAGCTGCAGAACTACTGGAAGAAAAGGTGTTTACCCGTCGCAGATACACAGTGATGGAAAACAAAGAAATAATGATCTGTTACTACCGATCAAGTCCAACAAGAAGAGGATATCTAAAACGAATGCAACAATTCTGGAAAGAACAACATCCAGAATCAGAAATAACAGAACAGAGACTAGCAGATCAACGCCGATTTATAACACGAAATAAAATATTCACAGAAACAGAATTGGACGAACTGCAAAAGGTTTACCCAGGCAAGAAATCAAAGCTTACAAGAAGTAATCAGATGTAGAGGCAAAACCAGGGGGAGTTGCTAAGTGAAGAATCCATAGAGATATACAAACTGTTTCCATGGAAACCCAGGCACCTTTCCTCAGGAAGAACCAAAACCCTCAATTAAGAAATTAAAAGATTGAAACAAAGAATAATGAGCATTCTAGAACAGCACAAAAACAACAGAATAAGGCTGCCTGCATTGAAGCTTGTTCCAAAGAAACAGCTAGCACAAGCATTAAAAGATGCAAATATTGCAATATCAAGTATAAGCACCAAATCATTGCAAGAAACAAACCAATTAATGTACAGCACAGCTGCAGTTATAACAGAATACCTGGGATGTAAAATCAACAAAAAAGAAAAACAAACAAACAGTGCACCACAAAAATGGAAGGTTAGACTAGAACATAAGATCAGCAAGTTAAGATCACATGCAAGCAAGCTAGAACAGATGAAAGAAAAGAAGCTGAAGAACAAGAAGACCAAAGAATACCTAATCAAGAAATACCACTTAGAAACAAGAAAGATCAAGGAAGCACTGGAAATAATAAAGCAACAAATAACAGCTATAGCCAGGAAAATCAGTAGATATGAAGCTTGAATTGCAAACTATAGGCAGAACCTCCAATTTCAATCCAATCAGAAAAGTTTCTACCAATCCATCAATGGAGAAACTGCAAGGAATCAGTCAGTACCTGACAAGGAAGAAACAGTGCAGTTCTGGAAGCAGATATGGGATAACCCAAAGAAATACAACAAGGATGCGGCTTGGTTAAAGAGGTGGATGCAAATAAAACAGAAGTTGAAATGAAAGAACTAGTAATAACAACAAAAATGGTAGAAAAAAAGAGCAAAGAAAATCAAAAATTGGTCAGCACCAGGTGAAGATGAACTGCATGGGTTTTGGTTGAAACATCTAACTGTTATACACCCACTCATTGCCAAGCAATTCAACAATATATTACAAGGAGGAGAAATTGAAAAGTGGCTAACAACTGGGAAAACATACCTAATAATGAAAAATCCAGCAAAAGGGGCAACACCAGGTAACTACAGGCCAATTACCTGTTTACCAACAACTTTCAAATTACTAACTGGTGTGGTAGCTGATGCAGTACAACAGCATCTAGTTGAAAACAATCTCTTTCCACCTGAGCAGAAAGGAAACCCCCCAATAGCAGAGGACCAAAAGATCAACTCCTAATAGACAAAATGATCTTGGAAAACTGCAAGAGAAGGAAGACCAACATGAATGTGGCATGGATTGACTACAAAAAGGCATTTGACTCTCTGCCACATGATTGGATAATCAAGTGCCTAGAAATAACAGGAGTAAGTAGAAACATCAGAAAATTTATGCAAAAATCGATGGCACAATGGAAGACACAGTTGCAGATCAATGGTGAGAAGCTGGGAGAGGTTAATATCAAGAGAGGAATATTTCAAGGAGATTCATTATCACCATTACTATTTGTTATTGCACTGTTTCCTCTGTCAACAATACTGAAAAACTCAGGACATGGTTATCAAACATCAAAAACATCTGCTAGACTATCCCATCTCCTTTACATGGATGATCTGAAGCTGTATGGAAAAACGCCATCTGAAATAGAATCGCTGCTCAACACTGTCCGTAGATATAGCCAAGATATTGTAATGGAGTTTGGCTTGGACAAATGTGCCACACTTACTATCAAACAAGGAAAATAGTGAAAACTGAAGGAATCAAGATGCCCCACGAAAATAACATTAAGAGTCTGGATGAGGAAGAGTACTACAAATACTTGGGTATCCTTCAAGCTGACAACATCAAGCACAATGAAGTCAAGAAAAAGATTAGAGGTGAATACATCAAGAGAGTGAAGAAAATCTTAAAGTCCAAACTCAATGGAGGAAATACCATAAAGGCAATCAACACCTGGGCAATCCCAGTCATTAGGTACACAGCTGGAATAGTGGACTGGATTCAAGCAGAACTAAAAGCAATGGATAGGCAGACCAGAAAAATAATGACAATGAATCACACCCTTCATCCACGCAGTGACATTGATAGACTTTATCTACCAAGGCAAATAGGTGGGCGGTGGAATGCTACAAGTACATCAGATGGTTGAAGAAGAAAAAATGGCTTTGGAAGAATATCTGAAGAACAATGATGAAGATGCACTGAAATTAGTATATCAGGAAGGCTTACGAACTACTGGAGAGACCAAACTGGCCTACAAGAAAGACCAAATGAAGAACAAAATAGAGGCATGGGAAGACAAAGCACTACATGGCCAATACATTAAAAAAATAGCTGGGAAAGCAGATAATAATAACACCTGGCAATGGCTAAGAGCAGGAAAATTGAAGAAAGAAACCGAAGGATTAATTCTGGCTGCACAAGACCAAGCTTTAAGGACAAATGCATACAAAGTCAAACTTGAGAAGACAGCAACAGACAGTAAGTGCCGCCTATGCAAAGAAGCTGAAGAAACAGTGGACCACTTGGTAAGCTGTTGCAAGAAGATTGCACAGACTGATTACAAGCATCGACATGACAAAGTAGCAACAATGGTGCATTGGAAGATCTGCAAAAAATATCATTTGCCTGTAAGCAAAAACTGGTGGGATCATAAAATAGAGAAAGTCATAGAAAATGATAAAATTAAAATGCTCTGGGAATTCAGAATTCAAACAGACAAGCACCTGCAACATAACACCCCAGACTTAACAATTGTCGATAAGAAAGACAAAAAAGTCTGGATAGTGGACGTGGCAGTGCCTGGAGATAGCAGAATAGAAGAGAAAGAACTGGAGAAGATAACAAAATACAAAGACCTACAAATAGAAATAGAAAGACTGTGGCAAAAGCAAGCAAGGGTAGTACCAATAGTCATAGGCTCCTTGGGAGCAATCCCAAAACAACTGGAGCACCACTTGAACACCATTGGCATTGACAAATTTGCTATTAGTCAATTGCAAAAGGCGGCCTTACTAGGAACTGCTTCCATCCTGCGACGATACCTGTAATACCATCAAACATCCACATCTGCATATCCCAGGTCCTGGGTAAAGGACTCGATAGGTAGACAAAATGCCAAATTCCAGTCTGAACATAATGGTCTGGACTGTGCGATGATTGATAACTAATAATAATACGAATAATATTAATAATAATAATAATAATAATAATAATAATAATAATAATACATAAAAGTGAAGAACAAGAAGACCAAAGAATACCTAATCAAGAAATACCACTTAGAAACAAGGAAGATCAAGGAAGCACTGGAAATAAAAAAGCAACAAATAACAGATATAGCCAGGAAAATCAGTAGATATGAAGCTCGAATTGCAAACTATAGGCAGAACCTCCAATTTCAATCCAATCAGAAACGTTTTTACCAATCCATCAATGGAGAAACTGCAAGGAATCAGTCAGTACCTGACAAGGAAGAAACAGTGCAATTCTGGAAGCAGATATGGGATAACCCAAAGAAATACAACAAGGATGCGGCTTGGTTAAAAGAGGTGAATGCAAATAAAACAGAAGTTGAAATGAAAGAACTAGTAATAACAACAAAACTGGTAGAAAAAAGAGCAAGGAAAATCAAAAATTGGTCAGCGCCAGGTGAAGATGAACTGCATGGGTTTTGGTTGAAACATCTAACTGTTATACACCCACTCATTGCCAAGCAGTTCAACAATATACTACAAGGAGGAGAAATTGAAAAGTGGCTAACAACTGGGAAAACCTACATAATAATGAAAAATCCAGCAAAAGGGGCAACACCAGGTAACTACAGGCCAATTACCTGCTTACCAACAACTTTCAAATTACTAACTGGTGTGGTAGCTGATGCAGTACAACAGCATCTAGTTGAAAACAATCTCTTTCCACCTGAGCAGAAAGGACACCGCCCCAATCGCAGAGGAACAAAAGATCAACTCCTAACAGACAAAATGAGCTTGGAAAACTGCAGAGAGGAAGAAAACCCCAAAAAAAACCCCTTTTTGAATGTGGCATGGATTGACTAACAAAAAGGCATTTGACGCTCTGCCACATGATGGATAATAAAAGTGCCTAGAAATAACAGGAGTAAGTAGAACGTCAGAAAATTTGTGCAAAATCGATGGACAATGGAAGACCAGTTGCAGATTCAATGGTGGAAAAGCTGGGAGAGGTTTAAGTCAGAGAGGAAAATATTTCACGGCGAGTCTTATCACATTACTATTTGTTATTGCACTGTTTCCTCTGTAACAAATACGAATAACTCAGGACATGGCTATCAAACATCAAAAACATCTGCCAGACTATCCCATCTCCTTTACATGGATGATCTGAAGCTGTATGGAAAAAACATCATCTGAAATAGAATCGCTGCTCAACACTGTCCGTATATATAGCCAAGATATTGTAATGGAGTTTGGATTGGACAAATGTGCCACAATTACTATCAAACAAGGAAAAATAATGAAAACTGAAGGAATCAAGATGCCCCACGAAAATAACATTAAGAGTCTGGATGAGGAAGATTACTACAAATACTTGGGTATCCTTCAAGCTGACAACATCAAGCACATGAAGTCAAGAAAAAGATTAGAGGTGAATACATCAAGAGAGTGAAGAAGATCTTAAAATCCAAACTCAATGGAGGAAATACCATAAAGGCAATCAACACCTGGGCAATCCCAGTCATTAGGTACACAGCTGGAATAGTGGACTGGACTCAAGCAGAACTAAAAGCAACGGATAGGCAGACCAGAAAAATAATGACAATGAATCATGCCCTTCATCCACGCAGTGACATTGACAGACTTTATCTACCAAGGCAAATAGGTGGGCGTGGAATGCTACAAGTACATCAGATGGTTGAAGAAGAAAAAATGGCTTTGGAAGAATATCTGGAGAACAATGATGAAGATGCACTGAAATTAGTATATCAGGAAGGATTACTAACTACTGGAGAGACCAAACTGGCCTTCAAGAAAGACCAAATGAAGAACAGAATAGAGGCATGGGAAGACAAAGCACTACATGGCCAATACATGAAAAAAATAGCTGGGAAAGCAGATAACAATAAAACCTGGCAATGCCTAAGAGCAGGAAAATTGAAGAAAGAGACCGAGGGACTAATTCTAGCTGCACAAGACCAAGCCTTAAGGACAAATGCATACAAAGTCAAAATTGAGAAGACAGCAACAGACAGTAAGTGCCGCCTATTCAAAGAAGCTGAAGAAACAGTGAACCACCTGGTAAGCTGTTGCAAGAAGATTGCACAGACTGACTACAAGCAGCGGCATGACAAAGTAGCAACAATGGTGCATTGGAAGATCTGCAAAAAATATCATTTGCCTGTAAGCAAAAACTGGTGGGACCATAAAATAGAGAAAGTCATAGAAAATGATAAAATTAAACTGCTCTGGGACTTCAGAATTCAAACAGACAAGCACCTGAAACATAACACCCCAGACTTAACAATTGTCGATAAGAAAGACAAAAAAGTATGGATAGTGGACGTGGCAGTGCCTGGAGACAGCAGAATAGAAGAGAAAGAACTGGAGAAGATAACAAAATACAAAGACCTACAAATAGAAATAGAAAGACTGTGGCAAAAGGAAGCAAGGGTAGTACCAATAGTAATAGGCTCCTTAGGTGCAATCCCAAAACAACTGGAGCACCTTGAACACCATTGGCATTGACAAATTCGCTATTAGTCAATTGCAAAAGGCGGCCTTACTAGGAACTGCTTCCATCCTGCAACGATACCTGTAATACCATCAAACATCCACATCCTGGGTAAGGACTCGATAGGTACACAAAATGCCAAATCCAGTCTGCACATCTGGATGATGTGCGTGAATGATATAATAATATGTGGCAGTGCGGAGGATAGCAGAATAGAATGAGAAAGAGCTGGAGAAGATGACAAAATTACAAAGACCACAATAAGAAATAGAAAGACTGTGGCAAAAGCAAGGCAAGGGCAGGACCAATAGTCATAGAGCTCCGTGGGTGCAATCCCAAAACAACTGGAGCACCACTTGAACATCATTGGCATTGACAAATTCGCTATTAGTCAATTGCAAAAGGGGGCCTTACTAGGAACTGCTTCCATCCTGCGACGATATCTGTAATACCATCAAACATCCACATCTGCCTATCCCAGGTCCTGGGTAAGGACTCGATAGGTAGACAAAATGCCAAATCAGTCTGAACATCTGGCTGACTGTGCGATGATCAATAATAATAAAGTTGGAAGGGCCTGGGTCCCTTGATCGAGTTCTACTTATTTCAAAAGCCCTAGGAATTGTCAGGATGTCTCTGCCCTGCTGAGCCCTCAAAAGCCATTCTGCAAAACGGTCGCTGCGCTGCACCAGTGAGTAGTCCTAGACTTAACAAACGGTTGGGGTCGCGGCATTAAAAGGTTGAGAAACACTGGTCTAGTGGTTCAGGCTAGAAAGCAGATGAATTCTAGTCCTGCTTAAGGTATGAAAGCCAGATGGGTGATTTTGGGCCAATCACCAGGAGACGGTGAGTTCTAGTCCCGCCTTAGACATGAAACCTGACTGGGTGACTTTGTGCCAATCACCAGGAGATGGTGAGTTCTAGTCACGCCTTAGGCATGAAAGCTGACTGGGTGACTTTGAGCCAATCACCAGGAGAGGGTGAGTTCTAATCCCGCCTTAGGCATGAAACCTGACTGGGTGCCTTTGAGCCAATCACCAGGAGACGGTGAGTTCTAGTCCCGCCTTAGGCATGAAACCTGACTGGGTGACTTTGAGCCAATCACCAGGAGACGGTGAGTTCTAGTCCCGCCTTAGGCATGAAACCTGACTGGGTGACTTTGAGCCAATCACCAGGAGACGGTGAGTTCTAGTCCTGCCTTAGGCATGAAAGCTGACTGGGTGACTTTGAGCCAATCACCAGGAGATGGTGAGTTTTAGTCCCGCCTTAAGCATGAAAGCCAGCTGGGTGACTTTGGGCCAATCACCAGGAGACCCTATTTAGACATGAAAGTTGACCGCATCTTACTTCTTGATAAGATAGAAAAATGTGGGCTAGATAGCATCATCACCACCAGATGGATTTGCAACTGGGTGACCAACCACACTTAACAGATAATGGAGCTGCATCTACATGGAGGTACCCCATGTGAGAACAACGTGCCTTCAGAAGCTGTGGGTGCTCCATCACTGGAGGTTTTTAAGAAGAGACTGGACAGCCACTTTTCCTGGAATGGTATAGGGTCTCCTGCCTGAGCAGGGGGCTGGACTAGATGACCTCCAAGATCCCTTCCAACTCTGTTATTTTGAATCGTTTAGGGAATTGGACAGTCTATAGCTTCAATATCTAAGAGACCGGTTTGAACAAAACTCAGCAGCACTTTTTCGTGTGGCTGCTGATAAAAACAGGATTGCCAACATGATCGCCAACGTCCAATAACAGATAGGGCACAAGAAGAAGAAGAAGTGAAAAGAAGAACAAGGGGGGACATGATAGCAGTGTTCCAGTATCTCAGGGGCTGCCCCAAAGAAGAGGGAGTCAAGCTATTCTCCAAGGCACCAGAAGGCAGGACAAGGAGCAACGGATGGAAACTGATCAAGGAGAGAAGCAACCTAGAACTAGGGAGAAACTTCCTGACAGTTGGAACAATTAACCAGTGGAACCACCTGCCTCCAGAAATGGTGAATGCTCCAACACTGGAAGTTTTTAAGAAGAGACTGGACAGCCGTTTGGCCGAAATGGTGTAGGGTTTCCTGCCTGAACAGGGGGTTGGACTAGATGACCTCCAAGGTCCCCTCCATCTCTGTCATTCCGTAGCAGCCGCCTCCCCCACTTTTGCAGAAAGAGGCAGCTGCTTTAAAGAGTCACAAAAGCACCCCAAATTGTTTTGAGGCATTTGGGAAGAAGTAAGTCAAAAGCTGATGCGCAAACAACTTAGATTCCAGGGGCTGAGATTGAGAAGGTTAAGTGGGAATTAAGCTGACACCTTATCGTATGCTGAGAAGTTGTGGTGCTTTCGCACACAGCGTGGCTTTTATCCTTCCAAGAGAGGATGTTAGTGAGGGGGGGGGATTGCATTACCGGCCATTAAAGCATCTTCCGTGTCCCTTTTCAGGGTTCTTAAATCCTTGCTAATCCCAAAATCCTGCCTCCAAATCAGATAAAAGGGTGAAAAATCCGCCAAAATGGAATTTAAGCTGGATTGCCAGGCACCTGCTAAGAGGAAACCTCGAGTATTCTCATTCAAGAGAAGGTAGCTGGAGAGAGGATAGGAAAGGCCTGCGTCAAATGGGCACAGGCATTCCTCGTTTAGTGACTGTTCGAAGTTACAACACCATTGTTCTGCGTTTCACTCCAGGCTAGGTATCAATGCTGCAAATACTGCATATTCTTGCTTTGACAATATGCAAAACTGTCTGGTATTTACTGGGTTAATACATAGCTTAGAGTGGGGGGGGAGAAAGCCGGGGGGGGGGGGGGGGAAGGAGGAAGTAAACTTTTGACCTTCACACTAATAGGATATTGTGACTTGTGACTGCAAGATAAGGGAGGGGTTTAGCAAGAAAAGTTTGATGCCAGAGAGAGGAAGTTAGATTCTGGCATCCAACCGTCCATGATGGTGACCGGCAATTTGTAGCTCTGTAATAAAGACTTTAGGAAATATGCCTGAAAGTTCTTTGAAGTGCTTCATTAGTCGGAACCTCTGACACTAGGAGCATCTTTTGCAGGCAGACGTCATTACGGTGAACACCTTAAATTCAAAATGTTGTGGCTGACGAAGAGTTAAAGGGAGACGAGTATAGCTATTTCAAGCTCTTTAGCTCTCATCAGCTAATCATACCCCTCTGGGATTCGAACCTGGGCAGTTTCCATGTTAGGCAGTTGTATTAACCTTTAGGCCACAGGCTCCCCCTCACCCCTGTCAGCAGAGACCAGGGAGGATAACAGTACCACTGAAAAAATTAACTCAGGACCGTTTTTCACACTTATGACCGTTGCGGCATCCCCGTGGTCACGTGATCAAAATTCAGACACTTGACAACTGACCCATATTTATGACCGTCACGTGAGTCATCCCGGGGTCACGTGATCCCCTTTTGTGCGACTTTCCGGAGAGCAAAATCAAGGGGGGGGGACGCCGGATTCAATTAATGACCGCGTTACTCATTTATCAACTGAATAATTGACTTAACAATGGTGGCGTGAAAGGTCATACAACGAAGCAAAATCCACTTAACAACTGTTTTTGTAGCCTTCGGACCAACTCAGTTGAAAGAAACCCAGGAATTGTGCACCCTCAGAGGGGAAGTTCCCTAGAATATGTCAGAATGCTTAGAATCCGGCTTACCAGGAACAAGCCAGGATTCCAAGCCTGTGTTTCTTTAACAGAGGGACAGAATCAAGATCACATGAAGTGTTAACACCACTTTACAAGGCCTTGGTAAGGCCACACTTGGAACATGGCATCTAGTTTTGGTCACTATGATATAAGAAAGATGTTGAGACTCTGGAAAGAGTACAGAGAAGAGCAACAAAGATGATCAGGGGACTGGAGGCTAAAACATATAAGGACAGTTGCTGGAATTGGGTATGTCTAGTTTAATGAAGAGAAGGACGGGGGGGGGGGGCATGATAGCAGCCTTCCAGTATCTCAGGGGCTGCCCCAAAGAAGAGGGAGTCAAGCTGTTGTCTAAAACGCCTGAAGGCAGGACAAGAAGCAACGGATGGAAACTGATCAAGGAGAGAAGCAACCTGGAATTAAGGAGAAACTTCCTGACAGTGAGGACAATTAACCAGTGGAACAACCTGCCTCCAGAAGCGGTGAATGCTCCAACACTGGAAGTTTTTAAAAAGAAACTGGACAGCCAGTTGTCTGAGATGGTATAGGGTTTCCTCACTGAGCAGGGGGAGTTCGACTAGATAACCTCCAAGGTCCCTTCCAACATTATTATTATTATTATTATTATTATTATTATTATTATTATTATTATTAATCATCGCACAGTCAGCCAGATGTTCAGACTGGATTTGGCCTTTTTGTCTACCTATCGCGTCTTCCCCAAGGATCTGGGATAGGCAGATATGGATGTTTGATGGTATTACAGATCTCATTGCAGGATGGAAGCAGTTTCTAGTAAGGCCGCCTTTTGCAATTGACTAATGGCGAATTTGTCAATGCCAATGGTGCTGTTGTTGTTGTTGTTGTTGTTATTATTATTATTATTATTACTTCAACTCCCAGAATTCACCAGCCAACCTTGGCACCTTCCCCAAGGTGCCAAAACTGGGAAACATTGGTGTAGCATGTTGAGTAGACCAGCTGTCCTTCTTTTCTCTCTCATTCTGGGTGGACAGCCAACCTGCTCCAGCAGATCACCTGGTTCAGCAGATCACCTGGAAGAGTCACATGAACCTGGCACTGAAGAACGTCTCTCAATTTCAAGATGTCTGTGAAAAATGTTTATCTTGGAAGTTCCCCTGATGAGTTTGGATCACATCTCCATGGTTATCAACGCTCTGAATCGCTTCTTTCATCCACGGGGAAGTATATAACTGGCAACCCAAGAGAAGATTAGTGGGCAAAGATTTGAGCACATTGAGGAAGCTCCATCCATCCAGACATGTAAGTGAACTGTGTGAAGGTCCAAAGGTACCCCAGATGGGGGAAGGAGTCCCTTCTGAGAAAGTTGATGGACACGTAAGATTGGGGTTGAGTCTCCCGTCCAGATTTTCCTGCATCTTTAGCTCTAGAGTCTGGGGTGCAACTCTGAAATCTTCCAGCAGGCTTAGAAGGAGCCACCCCTGTCTTCTTCTGCAGAGTTGCAAATTGAAGTTCTCGCGGTTTGAAAAAGGTCTCTGTCCAACCATTTTTCTCCAGTTATTTTTCCTACGTTGACTGGACAGTCATCAGACCCTTCTGGGCTCTGTCCCTTGAGTTGAGGTGCTCATCAAGTCTTTGACTCTGTCCTTCTTCTAGAAGATGGGATGGTCAATATCGGCAGAAGATCAGAAGATCAGAAACCGAGTCGGGGGCCCTTTCCAAGAGTTGTATAAGGGGGGGGACCCATGTTCTCCATGGCTACGGCACCCCAATGTCAGCCATTTTCAGACTTTGAAGTTCTGCCATCGTGGGAAATGATTAGAATAGAATTGCTTCCCTCTCAAAAAGTGAGAAATGATGTGATTATTGATTGGAGAAGACCTCTAGTTTGAAGCTAAATCGTTGCCCTTTCCCTCTTCCCACCAGCTTTGATCCCCCGAATCTAAATATTGGTGTTCTTATTCCACTTTTATACAGCCAAAGATTTGTTTCTGACTTTCTGCCAGCCTGTTGCTTAGAAGGAGCTCAGCCACCATGGATCTAGCCCTCAAGAGGCCCTGGGTCAGCTTGCTGGTCTTCTTCTGTGTCGGGATGGTCCATACTGACACAGGAGAGATGTACGGACCTCAGCTGAAAATTGATCCCAAAACAATGACACGCAGTAAGTAAAATGGCCTCCTTTTTGAGCAGAAGGTCGGTGTAAAGTTGTGTCGACTGGCTTATTCATTCAGAGATGGATCTGCCTTGAAAGTAGCCCGTGTGGAGCAAACATCAGGAGTGGACCACAGGAAACGTGTTGTGATATTTTGTTTGATGTCAGCAACGGCTTTATGGTCACATTTGTCATTAAATGTTGGATAAAATTGGCCAAATTTTGATCCCACAAAAGTTGTAGGTGGACACAGACTTTGGATACATTTTGTACGTTAGCTCATTTGGGGTGCCTTAATTTTTTAAAAAAATGACCTATGGTAAACTATTTTGTCCAGTTAAAGGTTACACAAAAGGCAAACAAAAGCAGTTTAGTTGTACATAGATGCACACAGAGGAACTTTCTTTCTTTCTTTCCTTCCTTCCTTCCTTCCTTCCTTCCTTCCTTCCTTCCTTCCTTCCTTCCTTCCTTCCTTCCTTCTTCTCATTTGCTTTTCTTTTCATTCCCTTCTCATTCCCTTCTTCTCATTCCCTTCTCTTCTCATTTCCTTCCTTTCTTCCTTTCCCTTTTTTGTTCCTTCCTTCCTTCCTTCTTCTCATTCCCTTCTCTTCTCATTTCCTTCCTTCCTTTCCCTTTTTTGTTCCTTCCTTCCTTCCTTCCTTCCTTCCTTCCTTCCTTCCTTCCTTCCTTCCTTCCTTCCTTCCTTCCTTCTTCTCATTCCCTTCTCTTCTCATTTTCTCTTCTCATTCCCTTCTCTTCTCCATTTCCTTTCATTCCCTTCTCTTCTCATTTCCTTCCTTCCTTTCCCTTTTTTGTTCCTTCCTTCCTTCCTTCCTTCCTTCCTTCCTTCCTTCCTTCCTTCCTTCCTTCCTTCCTTCCTTCCTTCTTCTCATTCCCTTCTCTTCTCATTCCCTTCTCTTCTCATTTCCTTCCTTCCTTTCCCTTTTTTGTTCCTTCCTTCCTTCCTTCCTTCTTCTCATTCCCTTCTCTTCTCATTCCCTTCTCTTCTCATTTCCTTCCTTCCTTCCTTTCCCTTTTTTGTTCCTTCCTTCCTTCCTTCCTTCTTCTCATTCCCTTCTCTTCTCATTCCCTTCTCTTCTCATTCCCTTCCTTCCTTCCTTTCCCTTTTTCCTTCCTTCCTTCCTTCCTTCCTTCCTTCCTTCCTTCCTTCCTTCCTTCCTTCCTTCCTTCCTTCCTTCCTTCCTTCCTTCCTTCTAATAGTTTTATTACACCATACATTTATTTACACCTCCGTGTAAATTTTTTTAATTCTCTTTCCCCCTAGCAGAAGACAGCAATAGCAATAGCATTTCGACATATACCGCTTCATAACGCTTTACAGCCCTCTCTGAGCGGTTTACAGAGTCAGCCTGTTGCCCCCAACAAACTGGCTTCTCATTTTGCCGACCTCAAAAGGACAGAAGGCTGAGTCAACCTTGAACCGGTCAGGATCGAACTACTGGCAGTTGGGCAGAGTCAGCCCACAATGCTGCATTCTGACCACTGCACCACCAGGGCTGTAAATAGGAGAGTCTCTTTGCTTTCAGCGGTGGTGGGGCTGGTGGGGCTGGGTGGGGAAGGGCTCCAGGAGCTGTGAGGGGAGATGGGGGTGCCCTCCCTCTAGTGCTGGGGTGGGCCTCCTCCTCCTCCTCCTCCTGGTACAAAGTCTCACGACTTGCGTTGGCCGTCGCTTCTTTGTGGCTCTGTGTTCTAGTCATCCAGATGGCCATGACAGACAAGAAGATTTTGGATGGGATGGCGACCATGGCAACCAAGAATAAGGCACTCAAAGGCCTCAAAGGGTGAGTCCATTCATTTCCTCCGTGGTAGTCAAGGAGGAGCCAGATGTTTGACCCCAGCAGGCTTCCTGGGGTGTGAAAATTCCCCCCCCCAATTTTCCAGCCAATAGTTGAAGACCCAACAGATCTGGAGGTAGGGCAAGACCTTGGTTCCTACTCAGAATGCCAAAGTCTACAGCAGCGGAATGAACAACAACAACAACAACAATAATAACAATAATAATAATAATAATAAAGTTGGAAGGGACCTTGGAGGTCATCTAGTCCAACCCCCTGCTCAGGCAGGAAATCCTATACCAGGGGTAGGCAACCTTGCCTCTTTTATGACTGGTGGACTTCAACTCCCAGAATTCCTGAGCCAGCATGGGGGAACTATGGCCCCCTCATGACTCTTTGACTTCAATTCCCAGAATTCCTGAGCCAGCATGGGGGAACTATGGCCCCTTCATGGCCTGTGGACTAACTCCCAGAATTCCTGGGCCATCATGGCTCAGCTTGGAAACCTCTCCCTGTCCCCTCAGCATGGCAGGCTCAGGAATTCTGGGAGTTGAAGTCCACGAGTCATAAAAGAGCCAAGGTTGCCTACTCCTGCCCAAATGCCTGAATTTTGACCATGTGACCATGAGGAAAAAAATATTTAAACCAGGGCTCTTCAAACTTGGCCCTTTTATGACTTGTGGACTTCAATTCTCAGAATTCCAGAGCCAGCATGGCTCAGCTTGGAAACTTCTCCCTTTCCCCTCAGCATGGCTGGCTCAGGAATTCTGGGAGTTGAAGTCCACAAGTCATAAAAGAGCCGAGCTTGCCTACCCCTGCCCTAGACCATTTCAGACAAATGGCTGCCCAGTCTCTTCTTAAAAACTTCCAGTGTTGGAGCATTCACAGCTTCTGGAGGCAGGTTGTTCCACTGGTTAATTGTCCTCACTGTCAGGAAGTTTCTCCTTAATTCCAGGTTGCTTCTCTCCTTGGTTAGTTTCCATCCATTGCTTCTTGTCCTGCCTTCAGGTGCTTCGGAGAATAGCTTGACTCCCTCTTCTTTGGGGCAGCCCTTGGGAAGGTTTAATCTTGGATTTAATCCTGTCTGGACAGCTATTTGTCAGGATCTTATGAGGTCTCCTGCCTCGGACAGAGGGTGGGAGTAGAAGATCTCCGAGGTCCTTTCCATCTCTGATAGTCTGTATTCTACACACTATAGATGACAGTCCATCCACAAAGGAATTGGATTAGTGACCGCCTCAAAGGACCCTGAGGACCAGGACAAACTCAGGATCTTATTTCCCTGAGCATCTTTTGATTAGAAAGTTAGCCATAGGAGTAGCATTAAAACACAGCTCAGAGAACCCAAAGACAGATTTCATTGGGTTGAGGATCTTCTGGAGAACTTGTACAAAACTCAGAGTACTTAGGACTAGTCCCTGGACACAAGTCCTGTGTACAAGTACCGTACACAAGTCTATCATCTTCCCTGCGGATTTGCACACAACTCTTAGTGCTAGTACTTGTAGACCGTAAGCATGCAGGCCAATGCAGTTGTGGTGGATATCTGTAGCTCCGGTGTAGGATGAGGGTGAAGGATCATTCTCTGAAATTGTGGGTTGTTCTCTGAACGTTTCCTTACTAGGCTGGGTAACAAGTTCAACTCTGCTGAAGGCCTTGCCCAGTCTTGTAACAAAACCAACCCACAAGCTGGAAGAACGAACCTTCACCCTCAACTTCTCAGCATCTCACCAGGTCCTCACCCGGTTCTCCCCATCCTCAGATAATGCTTTCCTCTGCTATTCTTCATGCTATTATTCTTTAATTCCTAGGATGAAACTTAAAGATTTCAGACCCCCTGAAATTTGCACAAAGTTAATTCCACCCAAGCAAATGCAGACATCCGTGATTATTACCCTCACAGTTGCTGGGAAAAGGTGAGTGAGAAGCTGCTTTTGTTCATGGTCAAGGGACTGGAAGGTGGAGGTGGCCCACAATGTTTTGGGGACTTATTCAACTATATGGAGGGAAGTGTGTAGTGGGGTGCCCCAGGGCTCTGTTCTGGGCCCAGGGCTCTTCAACATCTTCATCAACGATTTGGATGAAGGGATAGATGGGGAACTCATCAAATTTGCAGACGACACCAAGCTGGCAGGAATAGCCAACACTCCAGAAGACAGGCTTCAGATACAGACGGATCTGGACAGACTTGAACACTGGGCACTAACTAACAAAATGAAATTCAATGGTGAAAAAAGCAAGGTTCTACATTTAGGCAAGAAAAACCAAATGCACAAGTACAGCATAGGTGGCACCATGCTCAATAGTATTAACTGTGAGAGGGACCTCGGAGTCCTAGTAGACAATCACTTAAATATGAGCCAGCAGTGTGCTGCAGCTGCCAAAAATGCCAACACAGTGCTAGGCTGCATTAACAGAGGGATAGAATCAAGATCACGTGAAGTATTAATACCACTCTTCAATGCCTTGGTAAGGCCACACTTGGAATACTGCATCCAGTTTTGGTCCCCACGATGTAAAAAAGATGTTGAGACTCTAGAAAGAGTACAGAGAAGAGCAACAAAGATGATTAGGGGACTGGAGGCTAAAACATATAAAGAACGGTTGCTAGAATTGGGTATGTCTAGTTTAATGAAGAGAAGGACAAGGGGGAACATGATAGCAGTATTCCAATATCTCAGGGGCTGCCATAAAGAAGAGGGAATTAAGCTATTTTCCAGAGCACCTGAAGGCAGGACAAGAAGCAACGGGTGGAAACTAATCAAGGAGAGAAGCAACCTAGAACTAAGGAGAAACTTCCTGACAGTGAGAACAATTAATCAGTGGAACAGCCTGCCTCCAGAAGCAGAAAATGCTCCAACACTGGAAGTTTTTAAGAAGAGACTGGACAGCCATTTTTCCGAAATGGTGTAGGGTTTCCTGCCTGAGCAGGGGGTTGGACTAGATGACCTCCAAGGTCCCTTCCAACTTTACTACTATTACTAACCGACTGAATGGAGAATCCTGTCTAGAACATAAGGAGATATACTGTTTAGAACAGAAAAGAAAAGAACAGAATAGAATAGAAATATAGAATAGAATGGAATGGAATGGAACAGAATAGAATAGACAGATTGTAGAATAGAACAGAACAGAACAGAAAATATGGAATGGAATAGAATGGAATGGAATGGATTAGAATAGAATAGAATAGAATAGAATAGAATAGAATAGAATAGAATGGAACGGAACAGAATAGAACAGATTGTAGAATACAACAGAACAGAACAGAAAATATGGAATGGAATAGAATAGAATAGAATGGAATGGAATGGAGCAGAATGGAATGGAACGGAATGGAATGGAACAGAATAGAATAGACAGATTGTAGAACAGAACAGAACAGAACAGAACAGAAAATATGGAATGGAATGGAATGGAATGGAATAGAATAGAATAGAATAGAAAATATGGAATAATCAGATACATTGAAGTGAAATTTCATTGCATTCAGCTCTCAAAGGGTCCCCACCTCCACTATACTCTACATAAATATGACATAAATAAATAAATAAATAAATAAATAAATACAGACTTATGCATATACCCACATATATTATATGACACAGAGAAACAAAACAGTCTAGTTCAGGTTACGTATACATGTGCATGGCAAGAAAAACGAATCTTGCAAGTTTACCAGATGGATGGCTTAGGGCAGGGGTCCCCATTCTCTGGGCCATGGACTGCAGCTTGTTGGGAACCGGTCCACACAAGCAGCGGGTGACTGAGTAAAGCTTTATCTGCACATGCGTGGGGTCTTGATTGCACGTGAAACCATCCCCCCCCCACCCTGGCCCATGGAAAAATTGTCTTCCACAAAACCAGTCCCTGGTGCCAGAAAGCTTGGGGACCGCTGGCATAGGGAACAAAGCTGTTACAGAATCAGGTAGTCCTGCTATAAATACTTCTAAACCTCCTCCCAGAAGGGAGCAATAGAAACAAACTGTGAAGTGGGGATGTGTGGGAGTCTCTAATAATGCTCTGAGTTCTAAGCACATATAAGCAGCATCCTGAGTCACAGGAAGTGAGCTGCCTATGATGTTCTTGGCTGTCCTCACCACCCTCCATATTGTCGTGGAAAAACCCAATGGAAAAGACAAGAGACAGCAACACAAAACAATCTTTCTTACTTTAAGATTCAGAGGTTTATTTTGCTAATGATTTGGAACATAGCAAGCATAATAACACAATATCACTTACGTTAACAACCCATTGCAATGAGGACCATGTGGCATAGCAGATTCCAAAAGGACTGCTGTAGGCCAATGGCCCTAAGCTACACTTAAACTAACATTTTTATACCTTTCTTCTCACGACCACCCACAGATAGTCATCATCTTGCAAAATCAGTTCCTTGTTCTTTTGTGCTGATCAGCAGTTTCCACATACACCCATGTACATCTGAAACCTCTATCCATCTGCTACTTTCAGTCCCCGATGTTGCAAATATACACAAAACTACCTACTTTGCAATTTCATATTGCACAAAACTCGGCAAATTGCAAAAAATACGTCTGTGTTGTGAAACAATATAGAGTTCAAGTTAAAGCTTATAATAATAATAATAATAATAATAATAATAATAATAATAATAATAATAATAATAATGATGATGATGATGATGATGATGATGATGATGATGGAAGGGACCTTGGAGATCATCTAGTCCAACCCCCCTGCTCAGGCAGGAAACCCTATACCATTTCGGACAAATGGCTGTCCAGTCTCTTCTTAAAAACTTCCAGTGTTGGAGCATTTATTGCTTCTAGAGGCAGGTTGTTCCACTGGTTAATTGTTCTCACCGTCAGGAAGTTTCTCCTTAGTTCCAGATTGCTTCTCTCCTTGATTAGTTTCTATCCATTGCTTCTTGTCCTGCCTTCAGGCGCTTTGGAGAATATCTTGACTCCCTCTTCTTTGGGGCAGCCCCTGAGACACTGGAAGGCTGCTATCATGTCCCCCCTGGTCCTTCTCTTCCTTAAACTAGACATACCCAATTCCAGCAACCGTTCCTTATATGTTTTAGCCTCCAGTCCCCTAATCATCTTTGTTGCTCTTCTCTGTACTCTTCCTAGAGTCTCAACATCTTTTTTACATCGTGGTGACCAAAACTGGATGCCGTATTCCAAGTGTGGCCTTACCAAGGCCTTGTAAAGTGGTATTAATACTTCACGTGACCTTGAGTACGATGATGCCGGTTCTTTCTGAAATCAAAGGGTCAATGTGAAAACCTGGGCATTGGACCTCTTGTGTATTGGACCTGGGACCTCTGTTAGACTGACTCTTTTGTGTTTTGTGCAGCTTTATCGGCGGAAAAATGGAGATCACTCTGAAATCCAAAATGGACATCGTGATTAAGGTGACCAAACACCCCACCAAGCACATCGGGATGGAGAAAACCAGCTGTGAAGTGCGTCTTTTGGCCTACAAAACCAACCTTCCCAGCAAGTGAGGTCACAAGATGTGTCAGGAAGGGGAAGGACCAATTTGAGTTTTTTTGGGCGGGGGCAGTTAGTTTGTGGGAGACGGCCGAGGGTTCAGAGGTCTCCCAGTTAGAAACAAAAGAGCTCAAAGGATATGGAGAGAGGATGGGCGAGATGTAGCTCGGGAACCGTCGCCAAAGTGAAGAACTAGGGTGGCAGGGACCTCTGGGGAGCCTGAGGGACAAGGGTCTCCACCCTTTGGTTCTCCACAAGGTGGTCTGGTTCTCCTCATCTTGATTCCCCGTTCTTGAAAATCTGATTCTTCCATTAGTGTCCAATGTCCACGTAGATCCAAAAGCAGGACTTTCATGATAGGCAGAATAGCTCTAAGGGAGGGAGTGGGATTCTCCTCCTCCTCCTCCTCCTCCTCCTCCTCCTCCTCTTCTTTCTTTCTTTCTTTCTTTCTTTCTTTCTTTCTTTCTTTCTTTCTTTCTTTCTTTCTTTCTTTCTTTCTTTCTTTCTTTCTTTCTGACAGGCCTGGACTTTAGACAGCAGTCTGCACAGCATTTGGGTGAGGGGCTACAAAGAGCTGGACTTGGAGATGGCCCACCCCTTGATTTCATTCCAACAGAAGCCAACTTTTGCCTGACCTGTTGAATTCTAAGGGGTTCCACCTCCTGCGTTAATCTGAGGATGGAGCAAGAGCTCCCTAACAAATTTCATCTCCCCCAAGGTTGCAACGCAGTTTTGAACTGCATGGGCGCCTCAGTACAAATATTTAAAAATGCACCTTTTGTTGTGAATACGTATTGAAATAGGGGATGTGTAAGAGAGGCACCCTCACAGGCACAGGGAAGAAAAACAGTTCTTGTCCCCGGATGTTTGTGTGAAGATCCTTTGTTTTCCAAGGACTAGACACAACACAGGGCAAGACGATAACTGCACAAAATGCTCAATTGTAGCCCACACTTTCCCTAACAATAGCCTCTTGCCCCGGTTCACTCCATCCTCCCAGAGTTCGTAAGTTGATGTAGCTACTTCAATGAGATTTTGATGGTTGCTCCTGATAAGAAAGAAAAGTCTTGACAACTTAAGTAGGCAGGTTGGTCAGTAAATAAGGTTTTTTCAAAAGGCATCTGGACTGTCTTGTTTTTCTTTGAAGACGTTTCGCTTCTCATCCCAGAAGCTTCTTCAGTTCTGTCCAGATGGTGGAGAATAGAAGGACTTATACTCCTTGCAGACAGCTAGTCATTTGCCTTCTTTTAGAGAGTCGTTGAGGCCACCTGGAGGCTTGTCTATGTCCTCAGGGTCACCTGAGTGGTGCAAATACAGATAAGGTTCCAAGTGGCCTCAACGACTCTCTGAAAGAAGGCAACTGACCAGCTGTCTGCCAGGAGTATAAATCCTCCCATTCCCCATCCCCCAGTCAGAGCTGAAGAAGCTTCTTGGATGAGAAGGGAAATGTCTTCAAAGAAAAATGAGAAAGTCCAATTGCCTCCATATCTCCATCCTTCCTCATCCCTCCATCTCTCCATCTTTCCACCCCTCCATCCCATCCTTCTTCCCTCCATTCTTTTATCCATCCCTTTATCCAACCATCCATCCATAAATACATCCATCCATCCATCCATCCATCATGAATGCTCAATGGCCTTTGAGACAAATGAGACAAAACTAAAGCAGAGATTCTTGACCTTAAAAAAAATGGAAAGCACTGCAGATTGATAGCCCCCATATGAATTACTTTGCTGATCTCTGCTTCTCTTCTCTTTCAGCATGATTCCAAAAGTAGTGAATAAATTTTTGAATACTACACTTGGGAAACTCTTGCCTGGCATGGTAAGTTTTGGGGCTTTGAGATTATGGAGTCATGAAGGATGGGGTTGGGGGTCAAGGTATTTGAAGGACCGTTTTCCTCCCCTGGACTCTACCTGCCCCATTAGGTTGGCCAGCAGAGGCAACTCCAGGTTCTATCCAGTAAATATTGTTAAGATTGCGTGAAGTGTTAGTACCACTTTACAAGGCCTTGGTGAGGCCACACTTGGAATACGGCATCCAGTTTCGGTCACCACGATGTAAAAAAGATGTGGAGACTCTAGAAAGAGTACAAAAGCCAGGTACATATTGTCATATCTGGTGGGTATGTCCTAGTGCGAAGAAATTTTGGTTTAAGATTCACACCTGGTTGGAAAAGATGACCAAAATACAGGTAGAATTCAAACCAGAATTGTTTTTGTTAGGAATATTAGGAGAGAAATATGGGAAAGAGAATGACTATTGAATATGACATATACTGACAGCAGCGAGAATAGCATTTGCCCAATATTGGAAAAATGAAAATATACCATCTGATCAAATTATAATTAGGAAAATTTTAGAATGTGCAGAAATGGACAGACTAACTTTAGAAATTAAAAAGGACACAGTTTACTTCAGGGCTAGTCAACCTTGGCTCTTTTATGACTCGTGGACTTCAATTCCCAGAATTCCTTAGCTGGCTCAGGAATTCTGGGAGTTGAAGTCCACGAGTCATAAAAGAGCCAAGGTTGACTACCCCTGGTTTACTTTAAAACATGGAAAAATCTTTACCAATGGTTAGCAAAACAAACTAGCAAGAAATGATTATGATACTTAATAAGATGAATGATATGTATTGATTAATCAATATTTTTTATGATTACTGTTTTTCTTATGTACTATAGTCACTTACTATTATACCAATTACTGTTAACTGAACATATGTAGTCAGATAATAGTTCGCTTGTTAAAGCTTGGAAATGTTAGTGGGGGCAACTCCACTGTTGTACCCACCCTATCCCAATCCCAACCCTGAACCCTACCCTGAACCCCAATACCTATAGTGACCCCACCCCCCAACCTTTTAAAACTCAATAAAATATCGTATAACATAGAAAGAGTACAGAGAAGAGCAAAAAAGATGATTAGGGGACTAGAGGCTAAAACATAGAAGGAACGGTTGCGAGAATTGGGTATGTCTAGTTTAACGAAGAGAAGGACAAGGGGGGACAGGATAGCAGCCTTCCAGTATCTCAGGGACTGCCCCAAACAAGAGGGAGTCAAGCTATCCTCCGAAGCGCCTGAAGGCAGGACAAGAAGCAACGGATGGAAACTAATCCAGGAGAGAAGCGACCTGGAACTAAGGAGGAATTTTCTGACAGAACGATTAACCAGTGGAACAACCTGCCTCCAGAAGCTGTGGGTGCTCCAACACTGGAGGCTTTTAAGAAGAGATTGGACAACGATTTGTCTGAAATGGTGTAGGGTCTCCTGGTTGGGCAGGGGGGTCAGACTAGAAGACCGCCAAGATCCCTTCCAAGTCTGCTATTCTGCATTCTGCTCTAAATAAAATGAATCAATCTGCCTCAGAGGATGCCTCCAGTCCCCATCTCCCGGGGGTCCAGCTGCAACCACATCTGCTGCTCTTTTCCAACCATCTCTCCTTTCTCCCTCCCTTGCCTTCCAGATGTGCCCAGCAGCAGACAACGTGATCGGGTTTATGGAGACAAAATTAGAACACATGTTTGGTGAGTGTTTGCGAATTTAAGGGAGTTTAGCTGGCGTCGAGCTGTTCTTTCTCATCGTGACAGCCCAGGGGGCCCCATCGTCTAACCTCTAACCTCCATTCGTTGAGAAAGGTAGAACATATTAGGGATCAAGCGTATTGTAATAGTGCAAAACCAGAACTGAGAATCGCGCACCGAAATCCATGAATTCTATTCTTCCCTCCCTTAACGGTCTCCCGTTGCCCCTTCCCAGTGTAACCAATTGGGTTCGGGAAAGATGCTTTCCTAACGGGTCTGTCCAAGCCCTGTTTGGGGTGCGTCCCCCTGCTTTTTCCAGCTGGGTGACCTTGAGGCAGCATCTTGAGGAGATACAGCTTTTACTTTCGCTTCCCCAAGCAGCCGATTGTTTCTTTTTGGAATTTAAGGGAGTTTAGCTGGGGTTTAGCTGTTCTTTCTCATCGTGACAGCCCAGGGGGCCCCACCTTCTCGGACCTGAAGGTAGAACATGAGAAAGGGACAGGTGGCCCAAGCTGGGGGCTACAGCCTGATGCCTTGACCTTCTGGAGGGCTACAAGAGACAGTTTGCGGATACGCCAGCACCCCAAAGTCTGAAGTTTCAGTTTTTCCTACCTCCTTGGGGAGGAGAGGATCTGAAGACCCGCTCCCCCAAGTCAGTTCTTCAGTTGACCTTTGCTCTTTGCAATTGGGGTGGGGGTCCCAAAGGGGCTTTTTTCAGGAGGCAACTGGACTGTCTTGTTTTTTCTTTGAACACGTTTCGCTTCTCATCCCAGAAGCTTCTTTAGGTTCTGAGTGGATGGTGGGGAAGGGAAGGATTTATACTCCTTGTAGAGTATAAGGTTCTCCCCAGATTTAAGTAAAGATTCCTTGGATGATCAAATCAAGCTGCTCAGAATATCAAGAATCAGGGAATAACAGAATGGGAAGGGACCTTGGAGGTCTTCTAGTCCAACCCCCTGCTCAAGCAGGAAACCCTAGACCATTTCAGACCACCTTCCTCCCTTCCTTCCTTCCTTCCTTCCTTCCTTCCTTCCTTCCTTCCTTCCTTCCTTCCTTCCTTCCTCCCTCTCTTTCTTTTTCTCTTTCTCTGTTTCTCTCTCTCCTATCATTCTTTCCCTCCCATCTTCCTCCTCCTCCTCCTCCTCCTTTTCCCCTTTCATCCTTCTCCCAAAGTTGCTTTTTTCAGGGGGCAATTGGACTGTCTTGTTTTTCTTTGAAGACATTTCACTTCTCATCCCAGAAGCTTCTTCGGCTCTGACTGGATGGTGGGGAACAGGGAAGGGACCCAGGGCAGAAGACATTCTGCAGCCAAGAAGGCTCCACACCCATTTGCACCCCTCAGGTGACCCTGAGGACACAGGTGAACCGCCAGGTGGCCTCAAGGACTCTCCAAAAGAAGGCAACTGACCAGCTGTCTGCAAGGAGTATAAATCCTTCCCTTCCCCACCATCCAGTCAGAACCCGAAGAAGCTCCTGGGATGAGAAGCAAAACGTCTTCAAAGAAAAAAACAAGACAGTCCAGTTGACGCTTGAAAAAGTCCCTTTGGGACAACCAGGAACTGGAGGATGGAGAATTCTCCATGGACAATTGGTGGGGGTCAGGTTGTCCCACTTGGGATGTCCTCTAAGGTGAAATAAGAGTGTTGGATCCAGTCAACTTTTAGGAAGGTCGGATAAACGATCAAGAACTAAAATCCCAAGCAGCTTCTTCCTACCCTTTAGCGATCTTGGTTTAATTGACTTGGTGGCCGGAGATGTTCTTACATAGAATTCAAGCAAGTTCACTTGCTTGAAATGTTTTCTTGAATGAAAATCAGAGAATCAGTCATAAGATTCCATCAAGAACATCTCTGGTTCTTCTTCAACAACCCAAAGGGGACCCATATCTCAGAATGTTGTAGCTGGAGTCCCTCTAATTTCTCCATGTTTCTCCACTGGACATCCTGGTCACTTGGCCATTGGGGCTGATCTTGGTTTGTTATGGTTTGCAGACCATGATTTATTCCTGGTGTGGACAACTTGCAGCTCCCCAAGATCACATTGCTGCAACAAGTGTCTTCTATGAATCACCTCACTTATATCTAGAGTAGAATAGAGCTGGAAGGGACCTTGGAGGTCTTCTAGTCCAGCCCCCTGCTCAAGCAGGAGAACCTATACCATTTCAGACAGGTGAATGTCCAGTCTCTTCTTAAAAATCTCCAGTGATGGAGCCTCCATGACTTCTGGAGGCAGGTTGTTCCACTGGTTAATTGTCCTCATTGTCAGGAAGTTTCTCCTTGATTCCAGGTTGCTTCTCTCTTTGGTCAGTTTCCAACCATGGTTTCTCGTCCTGCCCTCTGGTGCTTTGGAGAACAATGTGACCCCCCTCTTCTTCTTTGGGGCAGCCCCTCAGATACTGGAATGCTGCTATCATGTCTCCCCTGTTTCTTCTTTTCTTTAGACTGGCTAAACCCAAGTCCCGCAGCCGTTCTTTGTATTTTTTAGTCTCCAGGCCTTGGATCATCTTAGTTGCTCTTCTCTGATTTTTTTTTTCCAAACTCTCAAAATCTTTTTTGTGATACGGTGACCAAAACCGGCTGCCATATTCCAGGTGTGGTCTTACTAGGGCTTTTATAAAGCGGTACTAATACCACGCATGATCTTGATTCTATGCCTCTGTTCATGCAACCCAGGATTGTGTTAGCTTTTTTTGGCTGCTGCTGCACACGGCTGGGTTTGACAAACCCTGTTTGAATGTGGATGCGATTCCTGTCTATTTTCACAGAAAAGAAATCTTTTGGTGAGAACCGCACAATGTGGTACGAAGTGGTTGAAGATCCAGAAGTCTTCCCAGATTACAAGTTAATTCAGCTTAAGGTAAGAATGGTTGGCTACATCATTCAACATGCCTCCACATTTTCAGCGGTCAGCATTGATTTGGGGCTGAGGTCTCCATGGGAACACAAGGACATTCTCTTCCTGATTATTTCAGCCAACTCTGTGTCAGTGGGATTCTCCTACCAGCTGAGATTTTCCACAAGGGGATGCCCAGAGTGGCTTACATCAACTTGCCATGGGGACAGACATTGTGTTCCATAAATTTGACTCTTCTCCTGTAAACGTCCCAAAGCTGCCTTTTCAAGAGACAACTGGAATGTCTTTGCTTTTCCTTGAAGATGTTTCTGTCATGGTTCTGACAGATGAAACTCTTCAAAAGAACTTCGAGGCATTGTTTACCTTAAAGAATCTTTTATCCGAGTAGCATAATATTGGCACTGCATAATCGAAGCCAGAAACCGAATTCCCCTCCCCTGGGCACATAGTATCAAAGCACAATTCCCTCCTCCAATTAACAGGCATAACTCACACTTCGCTTCCTCAGGGTCTTGCAGAAGAACAGGGTAGAACAACGACTCATGACCTTTTACCGGTCTACTATAGAAAATGTCCTCTCACCCTGTATTGTGGTTTGGTATGCTGGCTTGACAGCCACGGATAAGAAGGTATTACAGAGGGTGGTGAGCACAGCACAAAACATTGTGGTCTGTCCCCTGACACCACTGGATGACATCGCCAGGGCCCGTTGCCTTGGAAGAGTGAGGAAAATTCTCAGGGACAACTCACACCCTGTTGGTACCTCTTTACTCTCCTACCGTCGGGTAGGAGATATAGAAACATAGCCAGCCGTACCAACAGGTTAAAGAACAGTTTCTATCCATGGGCTGGAACTTTATGTGTGATAGACTCGTGAGACCGGCACGTTGTGCAATTAGCTCACATGGTGTAATAAGTTGGTGGGTTATTGGCACTGTGAGTTGTGGTGGTGGGAGCATGGAGAGAGGCTCAGTCAATCTCATTGTACACATGTTGTACTTTGATAATAAAGGTTCATTCATTCCACATTCCCCAATTAGCTTGAAGCACGGGCTTCCTCTCCAGCTCTCCAGCCCGCCAATTCCTTATCAGCTCTGGTTACAATAACCTTGATTCTCACCCTAGGTTTAGTGTTGTTATGTCTAGTTACTCTCATGCACACACCCCCCTTCCAGCATCATTTAACTCTAAAAGCAGAAGGGAAAAAGATGGCTCCATTTCCATCTGTTGTCAATGCAAAAACATCTGATGTTAGCAGCGTTGACAGTTTCACTTCTCACCCAAGAAACGTCTTCAGTTCAGTTCAGTTCTTAGAACAGAAGAAGCTTCTTGGAGGAGAAGTGAAACCTCTTCAAGGAAAAAGGAATCTCTTCAAGGAACTCCAGTTGCCTCTTGAAGAAGCACCTTTGGAACAGCCATGACCTGGATGACTCCATTGAAATTTAGTCATGCACTTGGGGATGGACACCCTTCAAAGAAAACGTTGCGGACCGCAGGAACCATTTGTGCTCCACTTGGAGATGCAGACAACACATACTTGTCCCCATCATCCTGCGCCCATCTCCAACAGGGAAGGGACCCAGGGCAGAAAACAGCCTGCAGCCAAGAAGGCTCCACACCCATTTGCACCACTCAAGAGACCCTGAGGACACAGCCTCCAGGTGGCCTCAAGGACTCTCTAAAAGAAGGCAAATGACCAGCTGTCTGCAAGGAGTATAAATCCTTCAATTCCCCACCATCCAGTCAGAACCCGAAGAAGCTTCTGGGATGAGAAGCAAAAGGTCTTCAAAGAAAAAAACAAGACAGTCCAGTTGACTCTTGAAAAAGTCCCTTTGGGACAACCAGGACCTGGAGGATGGAGAATTCTCCATAGTCACTTTCTAGAGTCTTCTACATCTTAATCTGAAGGACTTCCACAGGGAACTTCCATAAGCCAAGAATTGTGGCTTATGTGCCGGTGACCTAGATGCACAGCCTTTTTGCTTCATCCTGCAATTCTTGTACTCTTAGTGACCTTAGAAGCCAACACCAGGGTTCGTGGCCTGTTGTTTCACAACACGGATTATACATAGATGAGGAATGTAAAACCTTGCTTTTTTCACCGTTGAATTTCATTTTGTTAGATAGTGCCCAGTGTTCAGTTTTCAAAGGAAAACAAGAAAGTCCAGTTGCCTCCTTTGGGACAACTAGGACCTGGATGGCGGAGAATCTTCATAGAAATTTAGCTTTGCAATTTGGGATGAACATCTCCTGTAAAGCTGTCCTGCTTGTTGGCCTCACCACTATCCTGTGCTGGGGCACGACGTTTCAGTTGCTTTTGAAATGGTGACGTTGGTATTTCTGCTTCCTTTTCTAGGCTAAATTCCAATCTAGTAATGGAGAAATCATAGAGGCCACACCTGATCCGGTCCCTGAAGGCCTGCCCCCAAAAGAGGAAGGAAAGAACGCGGTCTATCTACCTGTGGCGATCATCAACGTGGCGGTGACATTGATGGATGGCTTGTTCAACTCCGTTATTACCGAAATTGAGGTGACTAAAGCAGTGGTTCTCAACCTTTTTAATGCTGCGACCCCCAACCGGTCATAAGTCGAGGACTACTCAACCGGTCGTAAGTCAAGGACTACTCAACTGGTGCAGCACCGTTTGCAGAATGGGACTTTTGGCGGGCTCAGCAGGGCAGAGACAGCCTGGACAATTCCTATTGGCTTTTGAAAGCCAATAGAATTAGACTCTATTCAAGAGAGTCTATTCTATTGGCTTTCAAAAGTCAATAGAATAAAAGGGAGTAGCACAGCTAAGGAAAAGGGGGAAAAAAATGGCGGACTGCGTTGTTTGTCAACCCTCGTGAAATGGTCGTTCGACCCCAAATGGGGTCCCGACCCACAGGTGGAGAACCACTGGACTAAAGAATCGATTCCTTGATTCTGGATGAAAAAGCTGCTTTGGATTCCTTGAAACGCTTCCTAGATCTCTATAGTTCCTTCGTAAGGGCGCCTCCTTCGTGAATCTAGATTCCAAACCAAGGAATTGGTGTGTCGTTGATATGAATTCAGCCAGCTCACTTTCTTCCATATTGATTTCTATGGGAAATTAGTTTGACCAACTTTGGGGTAAAAGGTCATTGTTTGCTACCTTTGGTTAGGCTCTTTCGTTTTTGTTCCTAACCTGAATATTTCTCTCCCTTTTTTTGGTCAGGGTTCCACTCCTACTACTGACCAGCTAAAAGAAATATTGCCAGATGTAAGTTTTTTGTGTTTTTTTTGGGGGGGGGGGCTACCTTGCAAGAAATGATATGTTTTCAGAAGGATAAGACAGCATCAGCAATTTGTTTGGCTCTGCAGGATGATGGGGGTAAATAAATGAAGAAAAAAAGAGAGAGAATGATGGAGACATAGGAGATGGAGAGAAAGATAGATAGATGATAGATAAGACAGAAAGAGAGAGATGATAGATAGATGGTAGCTGATAGATATAATGATAGATAGATAGATAGATAGATATAGATAGATAGATAGATAGATATAGAAAGATAGATAGATAGATAGATAGATAGATAGATAGATAGATAGATAGATGTAGGTAGGTAGGTAGATAGATAGATAGATATAAATGAAATAGATAGATAGAGATAGATAGATATAGAAAGATAGATAGATAGATAGATAGATAGATAGATAGATAGATAGATATAGGTAGGTAGGTAGGTAGGTAGATAGATAGATAGATAGATAGATAGATAGATAGATAGATAGATAGATAGATAGATATAGATAGATAGATAGATATAGAAAGATAGATAGATAGATAGATAGATAGATAGATGGATAGATAGATAGATAGATAGATAGATAGATAGATAGATAGATAGATAGATAGATAGATGTAGGTAGGTAGGTAGGTAGGTAGGTAGGTAGGTAGGTAGGTAGATAGGTTGATAGATAGATAGATAGATAGATAGATAGATAGATAGATAGATAGATAGATAGATAGATAGATAGATGAGAAACGGGGGAGAGAGATATAGAGATAGAGCAATAAATAGATACTTGAGAGATGATAAATGATAAATCCTGTCTCATCTTGTATCAGGAATGTAGGAACTAGGAAAGAGGAAATTATTATTTTAATATTTCAAAAAATAATAAAACATATCTATAATATTTATCTATCTCTATCTATTATCTATCTATCTATCTATCTATCTATCTATCTATCTATCTATCTATCTATCTATCTATCTATCATCTTTCCTATCCAGATGATAGATAGATAGATAGATTCTAGATAGAAAAGAGAGAGTAAGAGACAGACACAGAGAGACAGAGACAGAGAGACACACACAGAGAGAGACAGAGAGAGAGAGACAGAGAGAGAGAGACAGAGAGAGAGAGACAGAGAGAGACAGAGAGACAGAGACAGAGAGAGACAGAGAGAGAGAGACAGAGAGAGACAGAGAGAGAGACAGAGAGAGAGAGACAGAGAGAGACAGAGAGACAGAGACAGAGAGACATACACAGAGAGAGACAGAGAGAGAGAGACAGAGAGAGACAGAGAGAGAGACAGAGAGAGAGAGACAGAGACAGAGACACAGAGAGACAGAGACAGGGACAGAGATAGGAAGGGAGGGAGGGAGGGAGATGGGATCTGTGAAGCCTAACCTCTAGTAGTCAGCCACATCCTTCTGGAGGCAGTCTACAGATGTGCTCCTTGCAGCTGCCAGGGATGGGGGTCACCTAACTTGGCAAAGGTGGACAAAACCATCAATTCAAAAACTTGTTTGCAGAAATCGGTCACAGCAGGCTGACATTAAGGATTTTTTCAATTTCTGCAGGCTGATCTACCTGCTGGAAAAGAAGTGAGAATTGAAATAGCTCAGAAAGTCAATGTCACATTTATTGTGTCACCTACCGAAAGCCACATGACAACCCATTCCAAAGCCTCGTTCTTGTCTGTTGAAGATGGCGCCGAGCTCCTCTCCATAGACATGGTACGTCATGATTCCGTACGAGTCCCTTCGTTGTGGTTCCGGCTAATGAAACATTCCAAAGAACTTCCAGGCATTTATTTTCCTAAAAGTCTTTTATTGTTAAAAAATGTCGGCACAGGCACAACGGAAGGATGCTAGGATCTAAGTTCTCTTCCTCTGAGCAGTTCAATTATCAGCATGTTCCCTCCCTAAATTAGCCGTCATATCTCACACTATCCAATTAGTGTGAAGGTCAAATGTTTTCTTCCTCTTTCTTTCCCGGGCTTTACCCCCAACGCCCCTTCTGTTCTTTATTAACCCCATATTTACCAGACAATTCTGCATATTGTCAAAAGCAAGAATATACAATATTTGCAGCGTTGACACCCTTTGCCAGAGGCCAGCAGCCTTAATCTGTTTAGGCATCCTCACCTTCCCAAAATAACCTATACGATGACACCCTTGTTAAGGTAGAGGGTGTCATGATGAATTCAACCCTACCTCTCCAAGGTCATTCCATCAATATTGCATCACTGGGGCCCTCACACACCTACGCAGATAATAAGGAAGGAAGGAAGGAAGGAAGGAAGGAAGGAAGGAAGGAAGGAAGGAAGGAAGAGAGGGAGAGAGGGAATGTGGGAGGGAGGGAAGAAGGGAGGGATGGGAAAATAAAAAGAAAGGCGGGTAGGAGGGAGGGAGGGAAGGAAGGAAGGCACAAGGTACTGGAACAACTTCGTGAATAGGCCAAAGCAGTTTCTTCATTGTCGCTCATCTACATTACAAGAATCTCACCAGACTGGCTGTGTTCCCTTGGGAACCACCAGATAAGGCTTTGCTAGCCTGGTCTAGGATGTTTTCTCCCATGGAGTGACTCCACGCTGGCACGTCCCTTAAATTCCCCCTCTCCTTGAGCTGGTGATTCCTCCACACTCCCGAGGGCCATCCTGGTCACCATCCTCTTTCCGTGTTTCAACTGTAGGTGCAGGAATGCAGCGCCAATTTTGGCATAAAAGAGGAACGGCTGTCAATCTCCCTGGAATCAGGATCATGCAGGTACTCAACCGAGGAGGGTGCCTCTTGCTCCAAAGACCCCCCAGCTGAAGGAGATGGCCTTGAGGAGGTCTCCTCAAAGGCCAATTTCAGCAACACCCTTGAGGTTGCCAAGGTCAAGTTCTTTTTGATCCTCCACTGCAGACTCCTCTGAAAGTAAATGTAAGGCTGCTGTATCAGCAGATGGATCAGATAAAGAGATAAAGGTGGACATGACGAAATTGCAAAATAGTTATGTTCTCACCTCTTCCTTCTCTTTACAGGACAACGGAGATTTCTTCCCCTGCTGGAGATGTAAGCCTGAAGATAATTTAGGATACTGGGGATCACACATTTAAGAGGGGCCTTATCCACCCCAGGGGGGGAGAATGTGTTACTTTGGGCTGAGACCGGGAGATGAATTAATAATCTGAAGAAGTGATGGATCTAATCTGAGTCGGTCACCAGGACCAAAAGTTTATTCTTCCGAGCTTTGGGGTCTGTGCTGGAACCCATCTCCAGAATGTGTGCGCTGGGCTGTTCTACGTGATGTATTTGTATTGTTCCTGGTTGTGTGTAGCTTTTTAGTTGTTAATTAGAGTGTTGATGGATGGCTATTAAGTCATTTTACTGTTGTTTCCTTGTGCCTCTGTGCCCTCGGCTCCTAAGTGGTGATAGGCTGGTGATAAACCAGGCTTCAATAATTTCTCTGGCTATTTTTGTCCTTGCTCAGCCAACAATCGTAATAGCATGTCGACACTGAATGCATGTCCTTGTTCACTCCAATGCGAGGCCAAAAAGTTTGGAAGAATAAATCTTTGATCTGGGTTGCCGACTCAGATTGGATCCTGCAACATTATTCTGAGCCAGGTGTATTTACCTGCATTCGTGAAGAGGTCATTTTGCCTCCCCCCCAAAAAATATTAGATGTTTGCAAAGAGTCTTATGGACGAGAACTGGTTCTTGCTTGGAGTGAAATAATATCCAGTTTATTCCATGTATATCAGCAGACTATTTATCCCTCTTTTATACTGTAATAGAAACCAGAGAGTCTTCGTAAATAAGAGTACAAGTTGCTTTTGAGTTAAAGTCCACTTTGGGTCCAACCTCACATGTTTATAATATTCTTGCTCCATCTGGGGCAATTTCCTTTTCTTGGGGACGTAGTCTTTACTTCCATTCTGGCCACCCAGCCATGGAATGTCCTGATGTTCTCCTGCTCCAATTTTGACTGCTTCCTTCTCGCTGTTTTTTTTTTATTAAAAAGTTTTTATTTTCCATTTATTCATACGAAATACAATTAAATTCCTAACCATTGGTACCACCTGCCCATTCCCCCCAGGCTGCGTCCACCCTCTCTAAACCTTCCCCACTTCCCTCCTCTTTCTCTCCTCCCCCCCTACTCTCTTCCCCTCCCCATCTCCTCCAACTGTCCTACTTCCCCCCTACTCCTTCCTCCCCTCTCATCCCTCTCACACACATGAACGCAGCATAGGGGAAATGCCCAAGTGTTTACCATGACTATATTATCATTACCCACCCACCCACCCTCGCTTCCCAGAGCAGAATACAGGGTTATTAATAAGAAAGTTAACAAGAATAAAAAAAAGAAAAGAAGAAAGAAAAAAGAAGAAAAAGAAAGAGAAGAAAAAAAAATCATACTTAACCTTTAACTCCCCTTAAATTAAGTCATATAAACAAATCTGTACAACAGTTACTATAACATTTACTCATAAAATAAATGAAACTTTATAGTCCCAATTTTTTTATGAATATAATCTATCCATCTTCTCCATACAATAATATATCTTTCTTGTGTATGATCTCTTCTCGCTGTTGTAGGTAGAACCAGCCAAGGATTTTATGAAAACTGTCATGGATGTCTGGATCCCACAAGCCAATAGTAAGTGTTTGAGGCCCTAAAACCGTGGTGGCGAACCTATGGCACGCGTGCCACAGGTGGCATGCAGAGCCCTCTCGGTGGGCACGTGGGTCGTCACTCCAGTCCTAGGCCTTCAGCTGGGTTTTATAAAACCTTTTCGCTTTAGGCCTCCGCCGCCGTGTGCAAAAAAAAAAGGCTCAATCAATCAGTCAATTTCAACTTCTCGTGGGGAAAAAAAAGATCTCGCAAAGTTGGAATTGATTGATTGAACTTTTTAGCCCCATCCAGTCTGCTGTTATCACCGCAACCACGCCCACCCAATGGGCCACTCCCACCCAATGGGCCACACCCACCCAACTGGCCACACCCACCCGGCACCCGATGATACATAAGTGGATTTTGGGTTATAGTTTGGGCACTTGGTCTCTAAAATGTTTGCCATCACTGCCCTAGAAAGAGTGCAGAGAAGAGGAACGAAGATGATTAGGGGTCTGGAGGCTAAAACATATGAAGAACGGTTGCTGGAATTGGGTATGTCTAGTTTAACAAAGAGAAGGACGAGGGGGGACAGGATAGCAGCCTTCCAGTATCTCAGGGGCTGTCCCAAAGAAGAGGGAGTCAAGCTATTCTCCAAAGCACCTGAAGGCAGGACAAGAAGCAATGGGTGGAAATTCATCAAGGAGAGAACTAGAACTAAGGAGAAACTTCCTGACAGGGAGAACAGTTAACCAGTGGAATGACCTGCCTCCAGAAGTGGTGAATGCTCCAACACTGGAGGTTTTTAAGAAGAGACTGGACAGCTATTTGTCCGAAATGGTATAGGGTTTCCTGCCTGAGCAGGGGGTTGGACTAGATGGCCTCCAAGGTCCCTTCCAACTCTGTTATTCTGCTTTTGGTGATCAAATTTTTGGAAAGTCCGGGGGGGGGGGAAGAACCATTTAGAAGTATCATTAGCTGCTGAAGAGGCACAGACAGGAGAAGGAAAGCTTCTTCAGTTCTAAAAGAACTGAGCTGAACGAAACTTAGAACTGAAGAAGCTTCTTGGGCGAGGGGCGAAATACTTTCAAGGAAAAGCAAAACCCAAGGAAGTCCAGTTGACTTTTTGGAAAAGCGCTTTTGGGACGAACACAACCTGGAGGGTCGAGAATCTCCGTCGACATCCCGGATGGGAAAGAAGAGGCGGAGTCAACTGCTGCCTCCTGTTTTGCAGACGTCTTGAGCAAGAATCAGATTCCTCTCCCAAGCCTGCTGGGGCTGATGTACCGCGAAGGTGAAGCCACCCTCAGTTTTGGAGAGGTGAGTTGGTGGAAGCTCAAGGGTTTGCGACGGGGTTGATTGTAGCTGGAGAACACGGGCTGCCCCGAGGGTCCAGGCGTCATGGCAGGGGTCTCAGAAGACAGTCATATAGTGCAACTGTATCTCAGCCCCTTTTTTACTGGGGGCATTTGGATAGTCCCCAAACTCCTGGGGGCAGAAAGGGCTGCACTGGGTGATGCTATTTAGTTGGGTCGTGAAACATCGGCAAGAAAACTTCCAAGCTCAGAGAGCATCCAGGACCCTGTTTTCCTCCTCCTCCTCCTCCTCCTCCTCCTCCTCCTCCTCCTCCTCCTCCTCCTCCTCCTCCTCCTCCTCCTCCTCCTCCTCCTCCTCCTCCTCTTGTCGTCTCTGCAAATCCCGCTCCCTTCTAGCACTGATGATGTCTCCTAGTTGGGTCATGAAACATCTGCAAGAAAACCCTCCAGCTAAGAGAGAACCAAGGACCCCACAGTCCTTCCTCTTTCTCTTCCTCCTCCTCCTCCTCCTCCTCCTCCTCCTCCTCCTCCTCCTCCTCCTCCTCCTCCTCCTCCTCCTCCTCCTCCTCTTCTCATCTCTGCAAATCCCCCTCCCTTCTAGCACTGATGATGTCTCCTAGTTGGGTCATGAAACGTCTGCAAGAAAACTACCAAGCTCAGAGAACACCCAGGACCCCACAGGTCTCCTCCTCCTCCTCCTCCTCCTCCTCCTCCTCCTCCTTCCTCCTCCTCCTCCTCCTCCTCCACCTCCTCCTCCTCCTCCCTTCTAGCACTGAGGATGTTACCTAGTTGGGTCATGAAATGTCTACAAGAAAAGAGTGAAGCTCAGAGAGCATCAAAGAACACACAACTCTCCTCCTCCTCCTCCTCCTCCTCCTCCTCCTCCCTTCTAGCACTGATGATGTTCCCTAGTTGGGTCATGAAATGTCTGCAAGAAAACCACCAAGCTCAGAGAGCACCAAGGATGCCACAGTCTTCCTCCTCCTCCTCCTCCTCCCTTCTAGCATTGATGATGTTCCCTAGTTGGGTCATGAAATGTCTACAAGAAAACTACCAAGCTCAGAGAGCACCAAGGACCCCACAGCTGCCCTCCTCCTCCTCTTTCTCCTCCTCCTCCTCCTCCTCTTCTCGTCTCTGCAAATCCCCCTCCCTTCTAGCACTGATGATGTCTCCTAGTTGCAAGAAAACAGCCAAGCTCAGAGAGCCCCAAGGACCCAGTTCAACCCTGGGCTGTACATAATCTCTTCCATCAGTACAAAAGTGTCGCTGCCTCCTTGGTCTGTCCGTTGTCCACCTGGTGGCCCCAATGTTGGACCTGCAAGGAGGACAGCCAGCTGATTATTAGAGTGCAAGAAAGGGTGTGCAAATAAGAAATAATTGCTGTGATTTTCCAATCTTCACAGAACGTGCTGGTCTTCCACGTGACGATTGAGACTTACGATGAAACCGAGATGGCAGAGCGAATAAGACGCTACCAAGAGAAGCCCAAGACCTCATAGAAAGGGGAAAGAGTAGAGGTCTTTCTGATCAACACATCCTCCCCTTGGCTCATTCAGCCGTTGAACCTCTGCCTTGGAACGAATTTGACAGAATTCACACGCCAATCGAGAAGATAAAGGCAGCCTTCTTTAATGTCTTTTAATTATTCACATTTTTGGGTAAACCAATTTGAGGTGTGGTTAATTGGGAAGAACAACACACATTTATACGATCCATTAATGCCTAAAAAAACCCCGATTCGGTGCTTCCAGGAACCTTTTTTTGCTGAGGTATCTCTTTCCTTCTTTGCCCGGGAAACTTCTACTCTGCTGTGTCTTACTCTCGGTAGTAGCAGATTACTAGGGACTTAAGGGGAACTCTGTCCATGTTTATCAAATAAAATATTCCAATTTCCACTTCTGCATTTCTTGAGTTTGCTTTGGACTTGCGTCTCTTGAGGTTTCAGCAGGACCGTGGTGGGGTTCTGGAGCGACTCCTGTCCACAGCGCCAGGATGTGGATGGACAAGAGATGCTGGCCTGAAAGTTGATCAAACTATCTTCAGAGCAGGTCTGTTGGATCAGCTCACACAGGTTAATGTCAGAAAGTAGCACCTTGAGAACCGGGCATGAAGGCCTGCTGGATGAAGTTATGGGTCCTTCGTGTCAGAAATTAGCCCCTTGAGAACCAGGGATGAAGGCTTGCTGGATGAAGTTGTGCGTCCTTCATGTCAGAAATTAGCCCCTTGAGAACCAGGGATGAAGGCCTGCTGGATGAAGTTATGGATCTTTCATGTCAGAAATTAGCCCCTTGAGAACCAGGGATGAAGGCCTGCTGGATGAAGTTGTGGGTCCTTCGTGTCAGAAATTAGCCCCTTGAGAATCATGGATGCTAAGGAAGGGGAGGTGGAGCTGTAATGTTGAGGAGATATAATTCTTCTGGTTTCTTCTCCTCTTCGTGGAAAGGGGCATACTCCATGACCCATAAACAGACAATGTGTGGTAATTTCTGATAGGGAAGAGATGATACTAAAAGTTCTGAAGAGATGGGGATGTTTTCAAAATGATGAAGGTTTATGAGGTCATTCCTGAAATGTCATCAGCATTTGTGATGGGTTTTCACAAAACACTTAACTAGGTCAGCTAAACCTTGGTGGACAAATGCACTAGATACATAGACGGCTGTTGGTTAGTTTAGGGTTTAATGTGTCTTAAGAGCTGAGATAATGGGTTATTTCAGAACCCAGGTTATGTTTTGTGTGAATGGAGTCCACGTATTATAAACAAGATCCATACAGTCTCATTAACTATGTCTAGTCCAGGGGTAGGCAACCTTGGCTCTTTTATGACTTGTGGACTTCAATTCCCAGAATTCCTGAGCCATGCTTGCCTACCCCTGGACTAGGACGGTCACTTGTCTGAGTCGGTATAGGTTCGCCTGCTTGAGCAGGGGGCTGGACTAGAAGACCTCCAAGGTCCCTTCCAGCTCTATTCTATTCTAGATATGTGAGGTGGTTCATAGAAGACACTCGTTGCAGTAGTGTGATCTTGGGGAACTGCAAATTGTCCACACCAGGAATAAATCCCTGCAAGATCCCTTGTGGGAATGGAATACAAGTATTATAAACAAGATCCATAAGTCTCGTTAACTATGTCTAGTACATGGCTGACTCAGGAAGTCTGGGAGTTGAAGTCCACTAGTCATAAAAGAGCCAAGGTTGCCTACCCCTGGTCTAGTATGTCTAGTTTAATGAGGAGAAGGATCAGGGGTGGCATGATAGCAGTCTTCCAGTATCTCAGGGGCTGCCCCAAAGAAGAGGGAGTCAAGCTCTTCTCCAAAGCACGTCAAGGCCGGACAAGAAGCAACGGATGGAAACTCATCCAGGAGAGAAGCAACCTAGAACTAAGGAGAAACTTCCTGACAGTGAGAACAATTAACCAGTGGAACCACCTGCCTCCAGAAGTTGTGAACGTTCCAGCACTGGAGGTTTTAAAGAAGAGATTGGACAATGATTTGTCTGAAATGGGATAGGGTTTCCTGCCTGAGCAGGGGGTTGGACTAGATGACCTCCCAGATCCCTTCCAACTCTGATAGTCTGTTAACTATCAAGGGGCTGAAGATAAATTCTTTTCTTGAGATATCCAGAATCACGTCCGGTTCCACGATGGAGAAAGCAAAGATGGAAAAAGGGAAGCTCCATTGTCATAACAAAAAAAATAAAATAAAATGAAAATAAATCCTGTTATATTGTGTTACTTATTCTCTGCAGAAGACTTTTTCAAGAGCCGAGTTTAGTGACTTGGGTTTCCTTCTGGTTACCTGCACTTGGCTCCATGCCGGGGACAGATCCCAGATCCTGATAACATGATACGGCAGTGTGTTCACTGTCCCCATTGTGTGTCAGAAGGCACACTGTTTGCGCACTTGTTCCCTCTGGCACCCCACACCACCCAGCTTGGGCTGCATCAGGTGGCCTTACGCAGCAGGGACGAAGGCCACGTTGAGAAGACCCTGGTCAGCTGGGCACCACCTGGAAGCTTCAGTAGGCTGTCTGTAGGGAGACAGGAGGGGTCTTCCCCCATATGAGACCACCCACCCTTGGGAGATCAGTCTGCTTTCCATGTGAAGGGCGGAACACCCAAATCTGTGCCACGGCCCAGTAAAAAAAAAATGCTGGTGGAAATTTGCAAGCAAGGTCGCCCCCTCCAGCATTGACAAACGAAGGGACCAAAGCATTTCCCTTCCTTGTCTTTTAATAATTCACATTTTTTATTGTGAAATCACTTTGAGGTAGGGCTGCTTGGGAAGAAGGACAGAAATCTATTCAATCAACATTTCAAGAAACTGCTGTTTCCAATACCCTGGGTGGCTGGTGTACTTCCCTTGTCTGTCTAAGAAAACTGTCCCCTGCTCCTTAGAACAGAGAATAATACTTTTGGAAGGGGCCCTGGAGGTCATCTAGTCCAACCTCCTGCTCAGGCAGGAGACCCTATACCATTTCAGACAAATGGCTGTCCAGTCTCTTCTTAAAGACCTCCAGTGTTGGAGAAGGGGGGGAAGGAGGGAGGGAGGGAGGGAAGGAGAGGAAGAAGGAAGGAAAGAAGGAAGGAAGGAAGGAAGGAAGGAAGGAAGGAAGGAAAAAAAATAACAGGAAGGGTCCTTGGAGGTCATCTAGCCCAACCCCCTGCTCAGGCAGGAAACCCTATACCATTTCAGACAAATGGCTGTCCAGTCTCTTCTTAAAGACCTCCAGTGTTGGAGAAGGGGGGGAAGGAGGGAGGGAGGGAGGGAAGGAGGGAGGAAGAAGGAAGGAAGGAAGGAAGGAAGGAAGGAAGGAAGGAAGGAAGGAAGGAAGGAAGGAAGGAAGGAAAAAAAATAACAGGAAGGGTCCTTGGAGGTCATCTAGCCCAACCCCCTGCTCAGGCAGGAAACCCTATACCATTTCAGACAAATGGCTGTCCAGTCTCTTCTTTAAAACTTCCAGTGTTAGAGCATTCAGAGCTTCTGGAGGCAAGGAGTTCCACTGGTTAATTGTTCTCACTGTTAGGAAATTTCTCCTTAGTTCCAGGTTGCTTCTCTCCCTGATTTGGTTTCCATCCGTTGCTTCTTGTCCTGCCTTCAGGCGCCTTGGAGAATAGCTTGACTCCCTCTTCTTTGGGGCAGCCCCTGAGATACTGGAAGACGACTATCATGTCCCCCCTCGTCTTTCTCTTCATTAAACTTCTTCTTCTTCTTCTGCCATATCCGTTATCGGACGTTGGCGATCATGTTGGCAATCCTGTTTTTATCAGCAGCCGCACGAAAAAATGCTGCTGAGTTTTGTCCAAACCAGTCCCTTAGATTTTGAAGCCATGATATTCTTCTTCTGCCTGGACCTCAACCTTCATTAAACGAGACATTCCCAATTCCAGCAACCGTTCCTTGTATGTTTCAGCCTCCAGTCCCCTCATCATCTTTGTTGCTCTTCTCTGCCCTCTTTCTAGAGTCTCAGCATCTTTTTTACATCGTGGTGACCAAAACTGGCTGCCGTATTCCAAGTGTGGCCTTACCAAGGCCTTGTAAAGTGGTATTAATACTTCACATGATCTTGATTCCATTCCTCTGTTAATGCAGCCCAGCACTGTGTCGGCCTTTTTGGCAGCTGCAGCACACGGCTGGCTCCTAATTAAGGGATTGTCCATCAGGACTCTGAGATGCCTCTCACAATTATTGGCATTAAGCCAAGTTTCACCTGGCCTGCACCTATACAGTTGGTTCCATCCTACTGGATTGAGACTTGATCAACTGATCCCAAAGGCAGATCTACTGGATGAAATTATGAGTGGTCCTTCATGTGAAAAATTAACACCTTGAGAACTGGCAATGCTGAATAAGGGAAGATGGAACTGTGATGTTGAGATTATACCACTTCTGGTTTCATGGTAAGGGGGGGGGGTACTCCAGGACCCATAAGGAGGCAGGGTGTGCTCATATCTGATAGGAGAGAGAGATGATACCAAGGGATCTAGTGTGATGGGAACATTTTCAAAACGATGAAAAATAGAGCAGGGTGGGTTTATGGAGTCATTCCTGAGAGGCCCCCAGCATGAATCTGTGGTGGACCATCACAACACAGATAATTGAAATCAGTAAATAGGTTGTATTTTCTCTGAATGGCATCCAGGTATTGTAAGCAAGATCCATGCAGCATCGTAAACTATCAAAGGACTCAAGGAAATAGGTCTTCTGGAAGGATCCAGCATCATAATGGAGAGAGTAAAGAGGATAGCCTTGATGGAGGAAGGGACGATCTGGTAGCAAAGCAAAAAAAAAAAAAAAAGGAACATAGTTTTCAGGTTGGCACGGAGTTTATGTTGGTCTCCACTCTGCAAATCCCACACTCCCTTCTAGCACTGATGATGTTATCTAGCTGGGTCATGAAACGTCTGCAAGAAAACAACCAAGCTCAGAGAGCACCAAGGACCCCACAGTCTTTTCCTCCTTCTCCTTCTCCTCTACTCTGCAAACCCTTTTAGTACTGATAATGTTATTTAGTTGGGTCATGAAACATCTGCAGCAGAACAACTAGGCATCAAGGATCCCACACTCCTCCTCTTCATTCCCTCCTCCTCCTCCTCCTCCTCCTCCTCTTCTCCATACACCTCATTCCCTTCAAGCACTGATGATATTCCCTAGTTGGGTCATGAAACATCTGCAAGGAAACAACCCAGCTCAAAGTGCACCAGGAACCCCACAATCCTCCTCCTCCTCCTCCTCCTCCTCCTCTCCACACCCCCCACTCATTTCTAGCACTGATGATGTTCCCTAGTTGGGTCATGAAACGTCTGCAAGAAAACAAACAAGTTCAGAGAGGACCAAGGACCCCCACAGTCCTCCTCCTCCTCCTCTCTGCAAATCCCACTCCCCTCTGATACCTAGTTTGGTAATAAAACATCTGCATTAGGTGGCGCAGCAGTTAGAGGGCAGTACTGCAGGCCACTTTAGCTGATTGTGTTCAGCAGGTCAGCGGTTCAAATCTCACCGGCTCAACGTTGACTCAGCCTTCCATCCTTCCGGGGTAGGTAAAATGAGGACCCAGATTGTTGGGGGCAATGTAAATATATATATACATTGCTCACTGGTGTACACTGCTTAGAGAGTGCTTGCACTTAAAGCGGTATATAAGTCTCATAAATAAATAAATAAATATATTATCAAGCCCAGGGACCACCAAGGACTTCACAGTCTTCCTCCTCCTCCTCCTCCTCCCCGCACACCTCCCTCCCTTCTAGCACTGATAACGTTACTCTTTTGGGTAATGAAACATCTGCAAGAGAATAACCAAGCCCCGAGAGACCACCCAGGACCCCACAGTACAAGCATGTTCCTATCCTTCAACACAACAACCAGAGATTGACAAGCAAAATCTCCCTTCCGTGAAATTCGAGAGACGAGAGCCAGCATCTCATCCAGGATAGCTGGAGGTCACCGGACCGGAGACGACTATGAAACCGGATCGTGGCTTTCCTGGTTCGGCTGGGGGGTGGGGGTGGGATTGAAATCGGAAATTGGCATCCCAGTTCAAGTTGGATCAAAGGCACCTGCTGAGTTGTTCAAGACACGGAGTTACTCAACTGACCCATTTTAAAGATGTCTAAAAGCCTGTTTGCCTTGGAGATAATCACTTGCCACTTTATACCAAAGCAAACATCAGGGCTTTTCCACAGAAAGGCCTTTTTCCTCATTCCTGACACAGATTATTTGGTATAAAAGGACCGTCGGTTTTGGGCCCACGACATCTTCCTTGGCGACGGACAGGAACCGGGGAACACCTTGTAAACCTACTGGTTGACCAAGGTAAGGCTCACCGTCTCCTTGGGGGGAGGGGGGGAGGTTTCACAGATTTGTTCCTTTCTAAAATGGCGCTCAATCTAGACTAGAACAGAGTGGAGCTGGAAGGGACCGTAGAGGTCATCTAGTCCAGTGGTTCTTAACCTTTTTGAACGAATCGCCCCCTTGAGCCAATGAGGAAGTTGTCATCGCCCTTCCTCCCCCGACATCACCTCTCAATCACAACATAGGAAATAATCTTCAATTTATGCAAACCCTTGTTTTGTTTTCTTTCAAATTGTCATCAGGACATAGCGATGCAAATAATTTATTTCCATCCAGTCTTTTTCCCATAGCTCCCATAGTCTGGCCAATGGTGCGCCACTGCATGGGTAGAGGCTGCTGCGCAACACGCACGAAGACAAGCGATGCGTCTTCACATATGTACGGCGTTCTGTACTGAAGCTAGCTGGAGGAACATTGGAAAACACCATTCAATCCACTAATAGCGAGCGATCTGATGACAGATACCGTATACAGTCATTCACTGTATGAAAAAGTCTCAAAAGTGTCCCCAAAACTTCTCGCTCCATCACCCCCTTTTCGTTCCTTGGCCCCCGGCGTCGTCCCTTTTCCTTCCATCGCCCCTCTGAAAAATGAAATCGCCCCCCTGGGGGGCAATATCGCCCAGGTTAAGAACCACTGGTTTAGTCCAGCTCCCTGCTCAAACACAGGGTGGGATTCTTGGGTGGAAGACCCAGGGCACCATGAGGTAGAAGGGAAGACAGACAGCCAAGGGGGCAAAGGCTGTGGAGGGCCAGAGACCTCCTCTCTACCTCCAACCCCAGTTGCGCTTTGTTAGCACTGCTGGAGATAAAAGTTCCTGGTTCAAGCAGGACTCAAACGCAAGTTGCCCTTGTTGAGAAACACTGACCCAATCCCACCCTCCCCACCTGCCCACTGCAGGAATTTAGTATTATGGTATATCATAATTAGCCCCAGGCCTTTGAGAGAACCAGCTGTGCTTTGGAAAAACATCTCGTGATCCTTCAACGTTCTGCTCTCTGGATACCAGTGGATGATTTTGATTTATCCTATTCCGTTTTTCCCCAGGTACCAGAATCAACATGCTGAAGGCTTTGGCCCTTCTTCTCCTTGGTGGTCTCCTGCCCATCTGCCAAGGTGGAGCAGGAAACCTATTGTCTGTGGCCCAGGTGGACCAGGCCGTTCTGGAGAACCGTGAGTCTTGTTTTCTTTCTCTCCTTGCAAACCAAAACTCAGAGGATTTGGAAAGGAGATTCCTTGGTGATGTTCTGAAACACTGAACTCCTGAATTTGTATTATGGAGTCCCAAAGGTGCTTTTTCCCCAAAAGGCAACTGGGCTGCCTTGATTTTTTGTTTTTCTTTGAAAGTGTTTCACTTCTCATCCAAGAAGCTTCTTCAGTTTAAACTCCAACATGATAGAACTGAAAAAGTTAGAATAGAATAGAATAGAATAGAATAGAATAGAATAGAATAGAATAGAATAGAATAGAATAGAATAGAATAGAATATGTAGAGTAGAGTAGAGTAGAGTAGAGTAGAGTAGAGTAGAGTAGAGTAGAGTAGAGTAGAGTGGAGTGGAGTGGAGTGGAGTGGAGTGGAGTAGAATAGCATAGCATAGCATAGCATAGCGTAGCGTAGCGTAGAGTAGAGTAGAGTAGAGTAGGGTAGGGTAGGGTATGGTAAGGTAGGGTAGGGTAGAATAGAATAGAATAGAATAGGAATAGGAATAGGAATAGGAATAGAATACGATAGGATAGGATGGGATGGGATGGGATGGGATGGGATGGGATGGGATGGGATGGGATGGGACGGGACGGGACAGAACAGAACAGAATAGAATAGAATATGTAGAGTAGAGTAGAGTAGAGTAGAGTAGAGTAGAGTAGAGTAGAGTAGAGTAGAGTGGAGTGGAGTGGAGGGGAGTGGAGGGGAGTGGAGTAGAATAGCATAGCATAGCATAGCATAGCATAGCGTAGCGTAGCGTAGCGTAGAGTAGAGTAGAGTAGAGTAGAGTAGGGTAGGGTAGGGTAGGGTAGGGTAAGGTAGGGTAGGGTAGAATAGAATAGAATAGAATAGAATAGAATAGAATAGAATAGAATAGGAATAGGAATAGGATGGGATGGGATGGGATGGGATGGGATGGGATGGGATGGGACGGGACGGGACGGGAGGGGACGGGACAGAACAGAATAGAATAGAATAGAATAGAATAGAATATGTAGAGTAGAGTAGAGTAGAGTAGAGTAGAGTAGAGTAGAGTAGAGTAGAGTGGAGTGGAGTAGAGTGGAGTGGAGTGGAGTGGAATAGCATAGCATAGCGTAGTATAGCGTAGGGTAGGGTAGGGTAGAGTAGAGTAGAATAGAATAGAATAGAATAGAATAGAATAGAATAGAGCTGGAAGGGACCTTGGAGGTCTTCTAGTCGAGCCCCCTCCTCAAGCAGGAGAACCTATACTGTCTCCGATGGGTGAATGTCTAGTCTCTTCTTAAAAATCTCCAGTGATGGAGCACCCACGATTTCTGAGGGCAAGGAGTTCCACTGGTTGGTTGTCCTCACTGTCAGGAAGTTTCTCCTTAATTCCAGGTTGCTTCTCTCCTTGATCAGCTTCCAACCCTTGTTTCTCGTCCTTCCCTCTGGTGCTTTGGTGAACAACCTGACCCCCTCCTCTTCTTTGTGGCAGCCCCTCAGATACTGGAAGGCTGCTATCGTGTCTCCCCTGTTTCTTCTTTTCTTTAGACTAGCCAAACCCAAGTCCTGCAGTTCTTTGTATGTTTTAGTCTCCAGGCACTGGATCATTTTAGTTGCTCTTCTCTGAAAGTCCAGTTGCCTTTGACCTAGATGATTGAGAATCTTCATAGATGACCCTTAGAGAGATGTCCTCTGGGAGATCACAGAGAATGGAAGGGTCAGTTGGGTGGGTGAGGAAATCCAATGATAGGTTTGCCCCAGATTTTTTATGGTACAGCCTTTTCCAGATTGAGTGTCTTCCAGTAATGTGGGACCTATGCTCCCAGGGTCTTCTTCAGGCAAACGTCCAAAAAAATCAAGATGATGGAGTCCTTGGTGTTTGCCAAGCTTGGTGGTTTTCTTCCAGATATTTCATTACCCAACTAAGTAACATGCTAGAACGTTGGGTAGAATCTAGTTAGGTCATGGAACATTTTCAAGAAAGCAACTAAGATCAGAGAGCATCAAGGACGTCACAGTTTAATCCTGAGCTACACAAATCCTCTTCTGTAAGTCAGGATAGTGCCTAAAACAGCATGCTTGAACCCCTACCCCTGTTTATGTGTGCTCAGCTGTCAACCTCACTATCTTGCCCATCTTCTACAACACTCTAGTCCAGTGGTTCTCAATCTTTCTAATGCCTCGACCCCATAATACAGTTCCCCATGTTGTGGTGACCCCCAACCACTTATACATCACCAGGTGCCAGGGCCGTGGCCAAAGAAAAGGGGGGAAAATGGCAGACAGCCTTGTTTGGCGACCCCCGTGAAATGGTCGTTCGACCCCAAATGGGGTCCCGACCCACAGGTTGAGAACCACTGCTCTAGTCTGTTCCAAGAATTTCCTAGGCAGATGGACCTCTACAATGTCTTAGTGGTTAATCATGGATATCTGATTTTAGGACTAAGGTGTAGGTCTCTTTGGACCTACCTTGAAGGGCAGAGCAATTGGGTGTCTTTCTTCTCCTGAACTTCTCCAGAACTTCTTTCTTCATCCAATTTGAGTTGGAAAGTGCTCCTTACCAGAACTGTGCTGGTATGGGCTACCGTCAACTCTGAACCTGGAGAACATTATCCCAGAACTTAGGGGCATTAAAAATGTTTTCCCAAAACATTTTCAAACTCATCTCCACATCTGTAAAGACTGATACCTTTTTTTTTTAAAAAAAGTAAATGTTAACCTTTTGGGAATTTTAGCAAGATACATCAAATGTTCTGGCTTTGCTACATTAATAAAGGTAAGTCTGGCCAAAGACAGACAGGTGTGTGGGAATGGAAAACTAAGAAAAATCAAGAATAACTTTAGTAACTCAGCTAAAGATGCTGCAACTGCTAATAACAATAGCTCAGAGTTTAAATTTAATTTATCTCCTGTAATAATTGTTCTCAACCCTCTGCAGTACTCTCAAATGTCCTGACCAAAGATGACCTGCTTCAAGGACTTACTGGAGGAGCAAGTAAAAATGTCCTAGGAGTGTTGAACGGAGGAGAAGATGAAGGACCACTTGGTGGTGTTCTTGGAGGGCAAGATGGAGGTCTTCTTGGTGGTGTTCTTGGAGGGCAAGATGGAGGTCTTCTTGGTGGTGTTCTTGGAGGGCAAGATGGAGGTCTTCTTGGTGGTGTCCTCGGAGGTCAAGGTGGAGGTCTTCTTGATGGTGTCCTCGGAGGTCAAGATGGAGGTCTTCTTAATGGCGTCCTCAGAGGTCAAGGTGGAGGTCTTCTTGATGGTGTCCTCGGAGGTCAAGATGGAGGTCTTCTTAATGGCGTCCTCAGAGGTCAAGGTGGAGGTCTTCTTGATGGTGTCCTCGGAGATCAAGATGGAGGTCTTCTTAATGGTGTCCTCAGAGGTCAAGGTGGAGGTCTGCTTGGTGGTGTCCTTGGGGGGCCAAATAGAGGACTTCTTCGTGGTGTCCTTGGGGGGCCAAATGGAGGACTTCTTCGTGGTGTCCTTGGACGTGAAGATCTCCTGGGGTGAGTTACTTATTGTCAGACCTTATACCTAGGCTTGATGTTAAATCTTCAGATACTTGAACCTTAATTTGGTTCTTGACTTGACTCAATGGAAGACTCCAACATGATAGAAACTTACCGACAGATTGCAGACAGATGATGTCTGGGGTTATTTCACTGAATGTCCTTCACAATTTTATTTTCTGTTCTTAAGCTCACCATTAAGCTCACCTTTATCTTTGGTCTGAAATGGTACAAAGTTTCCTGCCTGAGCAGGGGGTTGGACTAGAAGACCTCCAAGGTCCCTTTCAACTCTATTATTATTATTACTATTATCTCCAGGTTGAAGCTTGTGGATATCATCCTTCCCAAAGTCTCCTTGAAGCTGTTTCCAGTTGGAATCGGACTGAACATCTACACCAAAATAGCCCTCAATGGCAACACGTGAGTTGTGTTCCTTGGGAAATAGCAAACCCTGCTCCCTTTCCTGGCTGAAATTTCCACAGGGAGTATTTCCTAGTCACCTCCTTCCTCTCAGCTTTAGTTTTGACGTAGTCAGAGATATATTAATAGCCTAAAGTTGAAGGCCTCCTCAATCAAAACCTGGGTAGGTTTGTCAAAGTGACTGTTGTCTACAGACAGGTTTTAAAATATATCAGTCTGGACAAAGAGACCAGTCCTTGGGAGGAGGTGCAACACCACAACACAAATGATGGGTTCCGCGTCTCCAGGTACTTTTATGGAGTGAGGAAATCCACCTTCTCGTTCCTTTGGATCCTAAGTTGGATCCCACCAGTGACTGTGACGCTCCAGATCTGCAAAAGCTCAGGTCATCCATCCCACTTGGTTTAATTAAGCAAAAAAAGACTCCTGGTTCATGTCTTTCTTCCAAGGGGATACTTTACTGAGTCACCTAGTCCTAGTCACCTCCCATCTTGGCTACTGCAATGCGCTCAACATGGGGCTGGCCTTGAAAAGCATCCGGAAGCTCCAGTTGGTGCGAAAGGCGGCATCCTGCATGATTTTGCGTGCATGTGTTCACCTCTCCTGCGGGAGCTGCGTCGGTTGCCAATTCAAGGTGCTGATTGTCACCTTTAAAGCCCTTGGTTTGGGGCCAGGTTATCTGAAGGACCATCTCCTGCTGGTCACATCCACCTGACTCACTCGAGCAGAGAGGCAAGGGATGTCATGGGTTCTGTCCCCTAGGGAGATACATCAGACAGGACCCAGAAGAAAGGCCTTTCCATCGTGATACCCTCCTTGTTGTTTTGAAGGAACATGTTCTACCCAATCCACCTGAGCAGGGAGACAAAGGATGTTATGGGTCCCCTCCCTTAAGGAGATCCACTGGCAGGACCCAGAAGAAGGACCTTCTCCATCGTGACTCCCTCCTAGTCATTTTGAAGGACCATCTTTTCCCAGTTACGTCCACCCAACCCACTAGAACAGGGAGTCAGAGAATTTTATGCCCCCCCCCCTTAAGGAGATCCATCTGGCAGGACCCAGAAGAAGGGCCTTCTCTGTGGTGGCTCCCTCCCTATGAAACATCATCCCTACAAAGATTAGACTGGCCCCCACTCTGACACTCATACCAGCCACTTCCGGAAGTCCGTTCTAGACCTCGAAGGCCTGGTGGAGGCCGCCTAGAATGGCCCTCTGGAAGTGCATGGATGCCACTTCCAGAAGTCCGTTCTAGGCCTCAGAGGCCCAGGCCCGCATCGCATAAGAGAACCGGTTGTTCAGGTATTTGAATCCCACCACTGGAAAGAACCATTATTTAAACCTTCTTGAGCTGCTAGAAGGAAAGTTGGGGAGCTAAACCTAATAAAAAAAGAAATATGAAAAAGCTGGCACACTTTGCAAACTAGGAGATTCTTTGGGAAACTAGAGTTGGTTCAATAAACAGCCTCGTCTTTATTTTTTGGGGGGCATTTTTCAGGATTCTGGGAGGCCCGTTGACCCTCCTGGTAGAAGTGAACCTCACAGCCAAGGCTCAGCTGGTCCAGGACAAGATGGGATCCCCCAAACTTCTCATTGAGAATTGTAAGACCAATCTTGGTGGCTTTCGGATCTTGTCTGGGTGAGTCCTTCCTTGTACATCACAAATAGACACTTAATGTGTGTGTGTGTGGGGGGGGGGGTGTTGAATGAATAGATCAAGAATGCTAGACTGTCCATTGAGGTCGTACTATGGACCAAAGTCACCCTCCAGGCCAGGGGTAGGCAACCTTGGCTCTTTTATGACTGGTGGACTTCAACTCCCAGAATTCCTGAGCCAGCCATGCTGAGAGGAAAGGGAGAGGTTTCCAAACTGAGCCATGATGGCTCAGGAATTCTGGGAGTTGAAGTCCACGAGTCATGAGGGGGCCATAGTTCCCCCATGCTGGCTCATGAATTCTGGGAATTGAAGTCCACAAAAGTCATGAGGGGGCCATAGTTCCCCCATGCTGGCTCAGGAATTCTGGGAGTTGAAGTCCACAAGTCATAAAAGAGCCAAGGTTGCCTACCCCTGGTCTAACCTAACCCTAAGCTGTGGGATTGGTCCTAATGTTCTAGGACAGGGGTCTGCAACCTTGACAACTTTAAGACTTGTGGACTTCAGCTTCCAGAATTCCTCAGCCAGCTATTCTGGAAGCTGAAGTCCACAAGTCTTAAAGTTGTCAAGGTTGCAGACCCCTGTCCTAGGATGAAGCTTGATTTTTCTCTTATGGACCAACAGAATCTTTTATGTGGCAAAGAATGATAGAGCATCCAGATGATTAATTATCCCCCCCTTCGTTTCCAAGGCTCCTTCCATTCTCACTGGACAACGTTCTGAGTGCTCTTTTGAATAAAGTCGTCCCTGGATTGGTGAGTCTTCCGGCAGAATTATGCCTGTCCCCTTTGAGTACCGTAGCTACAAAGAGCACAAATTCACAATTTGGGCCATCAGTCAGAGAGGACCAGCCCAGAATAGCCTTGTAAGGTCAAGAAATGCAATTAGATTCTGCTGGACTCAGAGTAGCCCACCAGGTGAATAGACTGGAGTGAGGTGAGATGATTCATGGGCCTGACAGATAGAAAGAATAACAAGAATAATGAATAACTAGGTTGAAAGGGACCATTTGAGGTCTTGCAGTCCACCCCCTTGCTCAAGCAGGAGACCTTATAGACCAGCCAAACCCAAGTCCCGCAGCCGTTCTTCATCTGTTTTAGTCTCCAGGCCTTTAATCCTCTTAGTTGCTCTTCTTTCCACTTTTTCCCAAAGTCTCAACATCTTTTTCGTAACGCAGTGACCAAAACTGGTGCAGGATTCCAGGTGGGGCTTGACTAAGGCTTTTTAAAGTGGTGCTAAGACTTCCCGTGATTTTGATTCTATGCCTCTGTTTTCTCCTCTGCTGCAGCTGTGTCCAGTTGCCGATGTTGTCCTGAACCTTCTCAACACTATTCTCAGCACCGTCAACAGTAAGGATTTTTCTTATGGTTGGGATGTATTCTGCCTTGTTTATTTTATTATTTTATTTTATTTTATTTTATTTTATCTTATTTTATTATTTTATTTTATTTTATTATTTTATTTTATTATTTATTTTATTTTATTTTATTATTTTATTTTATTTTATTTTATTATTTTATTTTATTATTTTATTTTATTTTATTAATTTATTTATTATTTCATTTTATTATTTTATTTTATTATTTTATTTTATTTTATATTTTATTATTTTATTTTATTTTATTATTTTATAGAATAGAATAGAATAAAGAATAGAATATAGACTAGACTAGAATAAGAATAAGAATAAAAATAAGAATAAGACTAGACTAGACTAGACTAGACAAGACTAGACTAGACTAGACTAGACTAGACTAGACTAGAACAGAAATTAGAATAGAATAGAATAGAATAGAATAGAATGGAATGGATAGGATAGGATAGGATAGGATAGGATAGGATAGGATAGGATAGGATAGGATAGAGCTGGAAAGGACCTTGGAGGTCTTCTAGTCCAACCACCTGCTCAATGGTTGGTCGTAAATTGGGGACTAGCTGTATTCTCACAGCTGGAGCAGGTGCAGCACTGGACCTGTTAGAGACATCCTAAAGGCCTGATGTGTTTTTTCCCTCTCACACTCTTTTTCTTTATCCCTGACAGGTGTGTGTCCATTTGGGATCCTTGGAAGTCTGCATTACACCCTGGCTGGTTTGCCACTGTTCAAGGACCAACACATCATTCTGAATCTAAACGTAAGGCTTGTTTCCCACTTGTTTCCAACACCTGAGCTGCTGCTGCTGCTTCTCCATGTGTCTTCCTCTGATTGCAGTCCTCGACCAGGTTTGATCAGGTCCACAATACGTTCAGATTAACTTCATTTATCGCAAAACAGTCTTTGCCCAGGAATCTTCTCAGCTAACGTTCGCTTGGAGTTAGATAAGGGTCCACGGAATTCAAAGCGGGTTGGATTTTGATTGCTTGTGACTACGTAGGGATTCTAGGCCGATGCCTCTTTTGACGCCGCCCGCAGTTTCTGCCCCTGCAGTTTTCCTGAAAATAAAAATTCCTCAACCTACTGGGACTTGTTTTTGGGTGGGCATCTTTAAGGTTGCACGGTTGTGCATGCCTTAACCCAGGTATTTAAGCCTTGGGGGCTAAACTGTCATAAAAATACAGTCACATGACCAGAGGACACTGCAAATGGCCGTAAATGCAGCCATGTTGCTGATGTCTGAAGTCATTTGACCAGGGAATGACCTTGGAACTGGGTCATAACTCCCTTTTTCCAATAGGTTGCAACTTTAGAATAGAATAGAGTAGAATAGAGTAGAGTAGAGTAGAGTAGAGTAATAGAATAGAATAGAACATAGAAATAGAATATAGAATAGAATAGAACATAGAATAGAATAGAACATAGATCATAGAACAGAATAGAATAGATTGAACATAGAAATAGAAATAGAATAGAATAGAATAGAATAGAATAGAATGGAATGGAATGGAATGGAATAAATAGAATAGAGCTGGAAGGGACCTTGGAGGTCTTCTAGTCCAGCCCCCTGCTCAAGCAGGAGAACCTAGATAGGTGAATGTCTAGTCTAACCCAGTTCTAGGTCAAGGACGACCTGTAGACTAATTCTCCTTGACTGTAAAGCTACAGTAACAGAATCTTGCAGGTCTGAAAATGCAAATCTCCTGCAGCCTCCTTTACAGCCATAGAAACTAGGGTGGGTTTCTTCTGAACTTCTTTTTCCCCACCCATTATGCAACTACGGGCTATGACCTCTCTTATCTGTCTGTTTGTTTGGTGCTCTCCAATACATTCTCTCGTGACCTTTGATCTTTCCAGCTCATGATGACCGACCTCAAAGGCCAACCTATGGACTTTCCTGGAGCCCAAAACACCTCTTGGCCTCTGCCTCCCGCCATGGACGGTACTTCTCGGCTGATGCTTCCCCGTGACCTCCTGTCCTCCTTGCTCCAGACGCTCGTATCGAAAGGAGGGTTCGACGCAGACCTCACTGAACTGGCGGTGAGCCATCTTATAATAATAATAATAATAATAATAATAATAATAATAGTAATAAAGTTGGAAGGGACCTTGGAGGTCATTGAGTCCAACCCCCTGCTCAGGTAGGAAACCCTACACCATTTCGGACAAATGGCTGTCCAGTCTCTTCTTAAAAACTTCCAGTGTTGGAGCATTCACAACTTCTGGAGGCAGGTTGTTCCACTGGTTAATTGTTCTCACTGTCAGGAAGTTTCTCCTTAGTTCCAGGTTGCTTTTCTCCTTGATTAGTTTCCATCCATTGCTTCTTGTCCTGCCTTCAGGGGCTTTGGAGAACAGAACAGAATAAGAAGGGACCTTGGAGGTCATCTAGTTCAGCCCTCTGCTCAGGCAGGAAACCCTATACCATTTCAGACAAATGGCTGTTCAGTCTCTTCTTCTTCTTCTTCTTCTTCTTCTTCTTCTTCTTCTTCTTCTTCTTCTTCTTCTTCTTCTTCTTCTTCTTCTTCTTCTTCTTCTTCTTCTTATTATTATTATTATTATTATTATTATTCTAACAACAATAATAACAACAACAACAACAACAATAATAATAATAATTATTATTATTATTATATCAGCGCCTTTAACCATCTTTTCTTCCTTTTCTTCTTTCTTCCAATTTGTTTTCCGGGACAACGAGTGGATTTGTCTTTTGGAGTGGCGGAAAGAAGCTAACACAATCCAAAGAAATCACCACATCAGACAGAAAAACCTGGGCCAACTGGGAATAAGATGTTGCAGGAGTTGTTGTTGTTTTTTTCTCTGACTATCGGTGTCATTTCTTCTAGCTTCGTGGATCCGTTCCAATGACTACATCGGCTCTTCGGTCTGTGCTACCCGAGGTAAAATCTCAAATATACAAGAGGTCTCATAATCATAATTGGCTTCCCCCCCCCCCCGCAGGCTTTGGGATAAGATTAGGTGAGTGGCCTCAGAAGTTTGAGGTGGTGCCAGGTTTTTGTGGCTTTTACAGGTAATCCTCGGCGTACAGACCATAATTGAACTCAGAATGTCTGTGGGACAGTTATTAAATGAGTTTTGCTCCATTTTACGCCCTTTTCTTGCCTCAGTTGTTAAGTAAATCGTTGCAGATATTAAGCGAGTAACGTGGTTTTTAAGTGAAAACGGCTTCCCCCGTTGACTTTGAATGTCAGAAGGTCGCAAAAGGGGATCACATGACCCCAGGACATTGCAACAGTCATAGGTACATGCCAGTTTCCAAGCCTTTGACCCCGGGACGCTGCAACAATCATAAATACAAGTCAGTTGCCAAGCATCTGAATTTTGATCACGTGACCCTGGGGATGCCACGACGGCCATAAGGGTGAAAAACGGTCATAAATCACTTTTTTCGGCCCCTTTGTAACTTCTTCAGACGGTCGCTAAATGAACCGTTGTAAGTTGAGGACAAGTTATAATGTGTTCCATGTGTTTCAATGTATAGCTTTTGTGGTTTTCGTGCTGCTTTAATTTTGGGTTGGGAGCTGCCCAGAGCTGGTGAGAAAATGGGCATCTAGGTAAGATGGATAAATTTGATTGTCATTCTTGTGGGCGCAACGGAACACATTAAAAATGAAATTTAGTTGCTTGCTTCCAAAGTGTACACATACATAACACACGTGTACCTTACGGTACAATTGCACTTTAGATTACAAATAGTTTCCCCCGGACTGCATAGCAGAGACTTCGGTGCAATATTTTTTTCCACGAGGACTGATTTAGTTCACCTGGGCCTAAATCTTGCATAGAAGAACAATAGCCAACATTTTCGTTTTCCATAAGGAAGTCCAGTTGCCTGTGTGTGTGTGTGTGTGTGTGTGTGTGTGTGTGTGTGTGGAGGGAAGCAGTTTTGGGATAATGGCCAGGGGGGATGTTCTGCCCCTTCTGGTGGGTCCTAACCATTCCTTCTGTCCGATTGTCCACAGTTGTCTCAGCTTGGAGCAGAAGATCTGCCCTTGGTGGTCAAGATTAGAGTCCGTGGACTTCCGGTGGTGTCTTTGCAAAATGGGAAGGCCACGATCCTGCTTGAGGCTGGCCTTCAAATATTCTCCCGTTCCAACTCTAGCCTCATCCTGCTGTTTAACGTGAACACGGTGAGTAAGGAGAGAAGGCCAAGTTCCTCGTACTCATTGGGTGATCCTTGATGTCGAAAGAAAAAAATCTTCATCAGGGTTCAGTCCAAGCCGGGAATAAACAACATGGCAACTGTTTTAATAAGAAGGTTGCAGTTTATTGAAGAGCCAGACAGGAAGATGACTCTGGAAGAAAAGAGAGCGAGCACATGTTGGGAGTGGGTTTTTATACCCTCTGGAGGCTTTTGTTTGGAGTTGTTCCCGTGACATGAACTTTGACCTGAGTCTGAGTGTGCCTTTCTGGTATTCTGATGGTGGTGGGTTAATCCTATTATGTCCCAAAGGCCATATCCTGCTTCCCTGCCACTGTGGCTGATGACTGTTCAACTTTTTTGGTGTGAGGGATTGTTGATTCTTTCTTTCTAATCCTAGCTTTCTGACTCCAGTTCTTCTGACAAGATTATCACATCTGCATTTCTGCAGACCTGGTTTCTGTTTGGGGCAGAGAGACTGGAGGGGGGGGGGCATTAAGATCCTTTGGGGAAATAGATTCTGCCTTTTTAATATTTCCCAAAATATTTCTTTCTCTGCATTCTCCCCACATTGACTTGGAAGGGTCACCAGACTAATAATAATAATAATAATAATAATAATAATAATAATAATAATAATAATAATAATAATAATAGTGATAGGCTCCTTGGGTGCAATCCCAAAACACCTGGAGCACCACTTGAACACCATCGGCATTGACAAATTCGCTATTAGTCAATTCCAAAAGGCGGCCTTACTAGGAACTGCTTCCATCCTGCGACGAGATCTGTAATACCATCAAACATCCACATCTGCCTATCCCAGGTCCTGGGTAAGGACTCGATAAGTAGACAAAATGCCAAATCCAGTCTGAACATCTGGCTGACTGTGCGATGATCCATAATAATAATAATAATAAAGTTGGAAGGGACCTTGGAGGTCATCCAGTCCAACCCCCTGCTCAGGCAGGAAACCCTATGCCATTTCGGACAAATGGCTGTCCAGTCTCTCCTTAAAAACTTCCATTATTGGAGTATTCACCACTTCTGGAGGCAGGTGGTTCCACTGATTAATTGTTCTCACCATCAGGAAACCACTGATTCCTTGGGGCCTCCCCCTGTTTCAAATCTCTCAACTTCCTTGTCCCTAATTACCGGCTTTAATTCTCTTTATTTACTGATAAGGGTAGCTGTTGCAGCCAGTGGGACTTTGCGGCTTCTAAACCCGGCCACCTTATCACAGAAGTAGGTCTTCTGATCCTTGGTGAGCTCTCTCCAAGCACACTGGGGCTTTCAAGGTGTGCCAGGAATGTCCGGGCCTGCTCAGCTGCTCCGTTTTCAAGAGAGACCCGTTCATTGGCGCAGTAAAAAATGTGGGTTTTTTTCCTACTCCGTGAATGGCTTCCTTCCTGTTGAGTTGGGTTGGGGACTGCAGAGAAACCAGGCTTTCTGGTCTCCCAGTAGATGATTGTTACGTCGCCCTAGCTTGGTGCTCCACAAGGGGAAAAAAAAAGCCGCAAACAGGAACGATGAACAAGCTGAACTTTACTACGATGTGTAGATGGGAAAAAGTCGGCACTGAGAATCGCCTGTTCTCCGTGCCTTTACATAAGGGACCTACCCACCCCACCCACACCGGAACCAACATCACCCAGCCGACACTTGGTAAACCACCATCCGGTCGAAAAATATATAACTGCCGCGCCCACCGCGCCCTTATTCCTTCCCGACAATCCATCCAGCCCCATGTCCAACAACAGTCCTCAGCCTTTTGTCGGCCCCTGCGAGGTTCCAAGGCTCCAAAGTATGCTATCTAGATCGTAAGGAGACGCCGGGTGATGATGTCACATGCGCGCTGCAGCGCCACCGGGAATTCTGGGGATGGCCGACCGACACGGGGCGAACAGGAAGCAATTGCGTCATCGGGAAACAGGGAAAGGTCCTTTTCAGTTGGGTCAGCTGGAGGGCGGCGAAGTTAACTGATAGGTTCCCTACCACACCCTGACAGCCTCGCAGGGCACGACAATGACTTGTTGGGAAGCAAGTGTGCTTAATTAGGCATTCATTAAGTAGACATTGGAAAGGATCATTGAATAGAAGAGTTTCTTTGAAGCAACATTGAAGAATGTTAAATTCTAAGAAGACCCTTACTTGAGACGAGGAAGTTGAGGTTGATAGCATAGAATAGACCTGAAAGGGACCTTGGAGGTCTTCTAGTCCAGCCCCCTGATCAAGCAGGAGAATATACACTGACTCAGACAGGTGAATGTTCAGTCTCTTCTTAAAGATCTCCAGTGATGGGGCGTCCATGATTTCTGAAGCTGTTCCCCTGGTTAATTGTTCTCACTGTCAGGAAGTTTCTCCTTAATTCCAGGTTGCTTCTCTCTTTGGTCAGTTTCCAGCTGTTGTTTCTTGTTCTGCCTTCAGGTGTTTTGGAGAATAGCTTGACTCCCTCTTCTTTGGGGCAGCCCCTCAAATACTGGAATGCTGCTATCATGCCGCCCCTATTTCTTCTTTTCTCTAGACTGGCCAAACCCAAATCCCGCAGCCTTTCTTCATATGTTTTAGTCTCCAGGCCTTGGATCATCTTAGTTGCTCTTCTCTGATTTTTTTTTTCTAAAGTCTCAACATCTTTTTTGTGATATGGTGACCAAAATTGGCTGCAGTATTCCAGGTGTGGCCTCACTAGGGTTTTATGTTGTTTTTGTTAATTGCGAAGTCGCGCCCGACCCATCGTGACCCCATGGACAACGTTCCTCCAGGTCTTCCTGTCCTCTACCATCTTCTGGAGTCCATTTAAGTTCACACCTACTGCTTCAGAGACTCCATCCAGCCTCCTCATTCTCTGTTGTCCCTTCTTCTCTTGCCCTCAATCTTTCCCAGCATCAGGCTCTTCTCCAGGGAGTCCTTCCTTCTCATTAGGTGGCCAAAGTATTTGAGTTTCAACTTCAGGATCTGGCCTTCTAAAGAGCAGTCAGGGTTGATCTCTTCTAGGACTGACCGGTTTGAACGCCTTGCAGTCCAAGGGACTCGCAGGCGTCTTCTCCAGCACCAGAGTTCAAAGGCCTCCATTCTTTGGCGCTCAGCCTTTCTTATGGTCCAACTTTCACAGCCATACCTTGCAACTGGGCAAACCATGGCCTGGACTATACGCACTTTTGTTGGCAGGGTGATGTCTCTGCTTTTTAGAATGCTGTCTAGATTTGCCATAGCTTTCCTCCCCAGGAGCAAGCGTCCTTTAATTTCTTGGCTGCAGTCCCCATCTGAGGTGATCTTGGAGCCCAGAAAAATAAAATCTGTCACTACCTCCATTTCTTCCCCATCTGTTTGCCAGGAATTGAGAGGGCCAGATGCCATGATCTTGGTTTTCTTAATGTTGAGTTTCAAGCCAACTTTTGCACTCTCCTTCTTCACTCACATCAAGAGGCTCTTTAGTTCCTCTTCACTTTCTGCCATTAGAGTGGTATCATCTGCATATCTTGGGTTGTTGATATTTCTCCCGGCAATCTTAATTCCAACTTTTGATTCATCTAGCCCTGCCTTTCTCATGATGTGCTCTGCATATAAGTTAAATAGGCAGGGCGAAAGTATACAGCCTTGCCGGACTCCTTTTCCAATTTTGAACCAATCAGTGGTTCCGTGTTCGGTTCTCACTGTTGCTTCTTGACCCACATATAGGTTTCTCAAGAGACAAATGAGATGGTCTGGTACTCCCATCTTTTTAAGAACTTGCCACAATTTGTTGTGATCCACATAATCAAAGGCTTTTGCATAGTCAATGAAGCAGAAGTAGATGTTTTTCTGGAACTCCCTAGCTTTCTCCATGATCCAGCGTATGTTGGCAATTTGATCTCTAGTTCCTCTGCCTCTTCGAAATCCTGCCTGTACTTTATACAGCAGTACTAATACTTTGTGTGATCTTGATTCTATGCCTCTGTTTATACAACCCAGGATTGCATTAGCTTTTTTTGGTTGATGTTATGATTACAGAATATCAGGCTGAGCGGAAGCTTCAGTGTTACACGAACCCAGCTGGGAATCTCTCTAGCCTTGGAAAGGTAAGCAAACTCTAAATCACCTGTGCGATTGTGACCTTTGGACTAACAGGGCTTATTGGAGGATGATGTGTCCTTCAGCCCAATTCAGAATAACAGAACAATAGAGCTGGAAGGGACCTTAGAGGTCTTCTAGTCCAACCCCCTGCTCAAGCAGGAGACCCTATACCATTCCAGACAAATGGATGTGCAATCTCTTCTATTTAAGCCTCCAATGATGGAGCAACCCACAACTTCTGGTGGCAAGCTGTTCCACTGGACTAACTGTTCTCACGGTCACAAAATTTCTACTTAATTCTAGATGGGCTCTCTCCTTGATTAGTTGATAATTTTCTCTCTTGGTCGTTTCCCATCCGTTGCTTCTTGTCCTGCCTTCAGATCCTTTGGAGAATAGGTGGAACCCTGCCTTCTTTGTGGCAGCCCTTCCAATATTGGAAGATTGCTATTATGTCACCCCTGGCCCTTCTCTTTGTTAGACAGAATAACAGCATTGGAAGGGACCTTGGGGGTCATCTAGTCCAACCCCCAGCTCAGGCAGGAGACCCTGTACCATTCCAGACAAATAGTTGTCCAATCTCTTCTTTAAAAAACCTCAGTGTTGGAACACCCACAAACTATTCAGCTTGCATAGAATAATTTCCAACAGGTAGTGCCCAGCATAAACATCCTAGAGCAGTGATGGCGAACCTTTTAGAGACCGAGTGCCCAAACTACAACCCAAAACCCACTTATGCATCTTCGGGGGCTGGGTGGGCGTGGCCCATTGGGTGGGTGTGGCCCATTGGGTGGGTGTGGTCCATTGGGTGGGCGTGGCTGCGGTGGTAACAGTAGACAGGGTGGGATTAAAAAGTTCAATCAATCCATTCCAACTTTGCAAGATTTTTTTTTTTGCCCCGCGAGAAGTTGAAATTGACTGATTGATTGTGTCAGAATCCAATTATATTTCATCTCTAGTTATCAAATATAGAAAACCCCAATTCTGCCTTCTCTGGATTCTGCCATAAGAGGGAGAGAAGGGGGTGAACAAAGGGGCTTTATGGCCCTCACTTCCTTCAGTAGACTTCTAAGGAACTGAATGTGTGCATTGCAAAAGAACTAACCATAAGAATAGGGCCATTTCCTTCCATGTAGTTTCTTTGAAGTCTCCATCCAGCCGGGCAGTGATGAAAAGGGGGGTGGAAGTATAATGCCCGAGACTGTCGCTGAAAGAGGGGGTTGATTGGGTGGGGCTACTGGGGAACCCCTTAAAACCTTGAATGGGAGAGCTTGGATCCCAAGTCCTGTCTAGCATGCCTGCAACCACTTCTTCTTAATAAAGGATTCCTGTTGGAAGAATTATTCCAAGAGTTCTGTCTTCTTAAGATGCAAAGTGGGGGGGGGGGGGCCTTACAGATTGAACCTTTTTTTTTGCACACGGTGGCGGACGCCTAAAGCGAAAAGGTTTTATAAAACCCAGCTAAAGGCCTAGGACTGGGGCACAGAGAGGGCTCTGAGTGCCGCCTCTGGCACCCGTGCCATGGGTTCGCCACCACTGTCCTAGAGAGATAGCTGGTCATCCTTCTGAGACCTCCTTGGACTAAATTGGGATGATATGCAGCTAGTTAGGGACCTGGAGGTTAAAACATATGAAGAACTGATTGCAGGAAAATAAAATACCAGGGGCGACATGATAGCATCTTCCAATATTTGAGGGGCTGCCCCAAAGAAGAGGGAGTCAAGCTATTTTCCAAAGCAGGCTTGGAGTTCCAGCCCACAAGTCTTAACGTTGCCAAGTTTAGGAGACCCCTGACTTGACATGCTCCTGACCTCATGATGCACCTCTGTGGCCTGTTCGGACACATCAGATGTCTTATAAATGTCTTCATTTTCATATTCACAGCGTCTCCCTTGATGTCTCTGAGATGGGCTCTTTTGATGTAAGTCTGTCTCCTACAACTTATTTGCAACACAAATGCTAGAAAATATATTTTCGTTGATCAGGTGAGTTAGAACTATCTGGGTGGATGCTTGAGGCTTCTTATTAGAAGGAGTGAGTTCTAGTTCCGCCTTAGGCAGAAAAGACAGCTGGGTGACTTTGGGCCAATCACCAGGAGACGGTGAGTTCTAGTCCCACCTTAAGCATGAAAGCCAACTGGGTGACTTTGGGCCAATCACCAGGAGATGGTGAATTCTAGTCCCGCCTTAGACATGAAAGATGTCTGGTTAACTGTGGGCCAATCACTAGGAGACAGTGAGTTCTAGTCCCGCCTTAGGCACAAAAGCCAGCTGGGTGACTTTGGACCAATGACCAGGAGACGGTGAGTTCTAGTTCTGCCCTAGATATTAAAGCCAGCTGGGTGACTTTGGCTCAGTCCCTTCCTCTCTTAACCCAACCTACCTCACAGGGTTGTGGTTGTGGGGAAAATAGGGTGAGGATAGTGTGTCAGATACGTTCGCTGCCCAGAGTTATTTATAAAGTAATTAAGACAGAATATAAAACAAATGTCCCTTTTTTCAGTGCTGCTGTAACTTCAAACGGTGGCTAATGGAATCGTCGTAAGCTGAGGACTTCCTCTACATGAATAAACAATGGGAATCAGACCTTTCATTAGCTGATTATGACTTTCCAGGATCCGCAGGGACAGGGGAGCAAAACCCGGAGGGTTTATTTATTAAATTTATATCTTGCCCCAGTGTGTAACACTGTAACTCTGAGCAGCTTCCGATATTAAAAAGATAAAACTCAGCAAATAATATATTGCACATTATAGACAATGCAACAGCCTAGCTAAAAAAAGAAGGAGAGGGGGGGATCGTGCTGGGGAGTCAGCCACTGAACATTTTAAATGTAGCCTATGTGCTACTAATTGCAAAATCCTGTTGCAAAAAATAGAAATAATTCTCCCCCATTTTTTTTTTTTTTTTGCAGGAAAATGCCCTTACAAACTGGATCACAAACATCCTTCAGATCGGGTATCTGCCTCTGATTAACGGTAGGACATCTGATTTGTGTTACTGTAGTGAAGGGGAGTTGCACTTCGACAAATGTATTGTGAGCTGGGGAGGAGGCCAGTTCCATGATGCACTTTATACAGCAGTGTCATCGTGGAAACGACACACATTAAGTAATTTGCAAAGAAGTCGTAGGTGATATCATCATGGCTTCTAGAGAAACACTTATGATGTCGGATCTAACTCTGTGGTTTCGTTGTTTTTGTTTAGTTGGCCTGAACATCCCGCTGCCGAATATTTTCAACCTGAACTTTGCTGACGGTGTTGTTGAAACCCTTGATGTAAGAGCTTGTTTATTTCCTCAAGAAAGATTCCTTCCAAGCTGGTGGTCGTTGTCTTCAAGAAATGAGACCTGACCCACTCAGACCTCTCAAGGGCAAAATGCAATATTTTTACCTCCACATCCAAGGGGAAACTTGACGAAGTGCAGAGTTTACAAAGACCAGAATTTAAATGTGGAAGGAAGAAAGGAAGGAAAGAAGGAAGGAAGGAAGGAAGGAAGGAAGGAAGAAAGAAAGAGAGAAAGAAAGAGGATGGATGGATGGTGAAAGGAAGGAATGAAGAAGGAAGGAAGGGTGGAAGGAAGGAAGATGGATGGATGGTGAAAGGAAAGAAGGAAAGAAGGAGGATGAATGGTGAAAGGAAGGAAGAAAGAAAGAAAGAAAGAAAGGATGGATGGTAAGTGAGGAAGGAAGGAAGGAAGGAAGGAAGGGGATGGATGGATGGATAGATGAAAGGAAGGAGTGAAGAAGGAAGGAAGGGTGGAAGGAAGATGGATGGATGGTGAAAGGAAAGAAGGAAGGAAGGAGGATGAATGATAAAAGGAAGGAAGGAAGAAAGAAAGGAAGGATGGATGGATGGTAAAAGGAAGGAAGGAATGAGGAAGGAAGGAAGGAAGGAAGGGTGGAAGGAAGGAATGAGGATGGATGGTGAAAGAAAAGGAAGGAAGGAAGGAAGGAAGGAAGGAAGGAAGGAAGAAAGAAAGAAAGAAAGAAAGAAAGGAAGGAAGGAAGGATGGATGGATGGTAAAAGGAAGGAAGAAGTGAGGAAGGAAGGAAGGAAGGAAGGGTGGAAGGAAGGAAGGAGGATGGATGGTGAAATAAAAGAAGGAAGGAAGGAAGGAAGGAAGGAAGGAAGGAAGGAAGGAAGGAAGGAAGGAAGGAAGGAAAGAAGGAAGGTGTCCTTTGGCTCAGACCATGCCAGCCAGCCTTCTTCTCCCTGTGGCCAATCAGATCGTCTAGCGTGGAGTCAGGGCTGTGGGCAACAGAATTCCCCTACTTGAAGTCCTGCAGACCATATTAACCCCACGCTGGTGGCCCTCCTAGCAGAAAGCCTTTGCCCTCCACGACTCTCTCTTTTGGATCCCTCTGTCTGGTTGACCAATTCTGAGTGCACCTCTTTTCTGCTCTCCAGGAGGTGGTGGTGATCAATAAGATCCTTAAATAAGACACCGAATGAAGGAACTCCAAGGTGGAGGAACTGGCTCTCCTCCCTCAACCTCTCCGTCATTCTAGAAGCAGGCGAATCTCAAGCTGTCCCAACTTCTCCCTCAGTAGCTCAGTTGCTTCGATCACTGCTTTCATTTCTTCACCGTGGACCACCTTAGATCTACAACTGTTAGAGATCTACCGCCCTCTCTGAGATGACTTGATTAGCTTGCTCAATAAAAAGGTGTTTACAGTGTCTATGCACGTCTGCGTTTTCCTCTCTCCCACCAAGTAGCTGCCTTCAGAAATTGTGGGCACTCCCTCACTGGCAACCGACTCGTGTTTATGAAGGTTTGCAGTGTCCCCGGGGGTCACGTGATCCCCTTTGGAGACCTTCCGACAAGCAAAGTCAACAGTTCACTTAACAACTGAGTGTAGAAAGACAGATCTTTATCAGGGTCCAGTCGAAGCTGGGAATAAACAAAATGGAGACTGAAAGAAGGTTGCCATTTTATTGATGAGGAGAGCCAGACAGGAAAATGGCTCTGGAAGAAAAGAAAGCGAGCACATGTTGGGAGTGGGCTTTTATACCTTCTTGGGCTTTTGTTTGGAGTTGTTCCTGTGGCATGAACTTTGACCTGAGTGTGCCTTTCTGGTATTCTGATAGTGGTGGGTTAATCCTATTGTGTCCCAAAGGTCAAATCCTGCTTCCCAGGGGCTGGGGCTGACGATTGTTGGATTTTTGGGTGTGAGGGATTGTTGACCCTAGAGATCTTTGCCTTTCTAATCCCAGCTTCCTGACTCCAATCTTTCTGACAAGATTATCACCTCCGCATTTCTGCAGACCTGGTTTCTGTTTGCAGGGGGGTTGATTCCTGCCTTTAACATCCTTTGGGGAAATACAATATTCTGCCTTTTTAATATTTCCCAAAATATTTCTTTCTCTGGGTGGAGGGGGGCTGACTTCCCACACGTGTTACTCACTTAACAACTGCGGTGATTCACACAACAGCTGCGGCAAGAGAGATCATAAAACGGGGCAAAACTCACTTAATGACTGTCTCGCTTAGCAACATAATGATAACAACAACAACAACGATGATGATGATGATAATGATAATAATGATAATGATGATAATAATGATAATAATTAATAATAATTAATAATAATAATACCTGGTTGACACCTAGGATGCTGGTAGCAACCTGTGTCAACTATCAGTGCCAGCCAATTTGAATGTTCAGTTGACTGAGGTTCATGTCTAATGAATAAAAGATAATAATAACAACAACAATAACAATAATAGAGTTGGAAGGGACCTTGGAGGTCATCTGGTCCAACCCCCTGCTCAGGCAGGAAACCCTACACCATTTCAGACAAATGGCTGTCCAGTCTCTTCTTAAAAACTTCCAGTGTTGGAGCATTCAGAGCTTCTGGAGGCAGGTTGTTCCACTGGTTAACTGTTCTCACTGTCAGGAAGTTTCTCCTTAGTTCCAGGTTGCTTCTCTCCTTGATGAGTTTCCATCCGTTGCTTCTTGTCCTGCCTTCAGGCGCTTTGGAGAATAGCTTGACTCCCTCTTCTTTGGAGCAGCCCCTGAGATATTGGAATACTGCTATCATGTCTCCCCTCATCCTTCTCTTCATTAAACTAGACATACCCAATTCTAACAACCGTTCCTTATATGTTTTAGCCTCCAGTCCCCTAATCATCTCTGTTGCTCTTCTCTGTACTCTTTCTAGAGTCTCCACATCTTTTTTACATCATGGTGACCAAAACTGGATGCAGGATTCTAAGTGTGGCCTTACCAAGGCCTTGTAAAGTGGTATTAATACTTCACGTGATCTTGATTCTCTCCCTCTGTTAATGCAGCCTAGCACTGTGTTGGCTTTTTTGGCAGCTGCAGCACACGGCTGGCTCCTATTTAATTTAATTCTTGGGCTCCATTGGGGTGGTAAGTCAAGGAGTACCTGAACCTAATGAGATGTTTACAGGAAAAAGATTAGACATTTTTCTTGCTTTAATCTGGAAAGGGAGCTAATGAGCATTAAGATTGCTGGTGTCTGGACAGCTAATCCTCCTTGTTATGCAAAGACGGAAGCATTCACAAGTTTTATCTCGCCTGGGTCTTAAGTGTTCAGTTTGGAAGGACAAAGATGCCTTTTGTGGCCTGGAGAGAGTTGAATAAGAAGCTGATGTGAATCCCAACACTTTTTAGCCTCTCTTGGAGAACCCAAAGGTGTTGAAATCTGCCCTCCATTAGCTCAGTGTCTGTGGGAGGGCCACCACCCATTTCTCCAAACAATGTCCACATTAAGGAGACAGGAAATCTGGGCTAAATCAGACTTTGTGGAGCCCAGAATGGACACACACACACACCACCGCCACACCCCATCTAGAGAAAGCTTTGATTGGCTTCAGATCGAGACCATATTTTGACTAGGCTGGCTCCCAAGTCACCTCAACCGATAAGAATAGAATAGAGCTGGAAGGGAACTTGGAGGTCTTCTAGTCCAGCCCCCTGCTCCAGCAGGAGAACCTATACTATTTCAGACAAGTGACTGCCACTAGAAGTTGTGCTCCATCACTGGAGGTTTTCAAGGAGGGACGGTGCAGCCATTTGTCCATAAGGGTATCAGGTCACCTGCTTGAGCAGGGGGCTGGACTAGAAGACCTCCGAGGTCCCTTCCTGTTCTATTACTTTATGTTCTACATTCCAAGTGTGGTCTCACTAGTGCGATATAAAGTGGTATGAGAACCTCACATGATCTTGATTCTATCCTTCCGTTGATGCAGCCCAGTACTGTGTTGGCTTTTTGGGCAGCTGCAGCACATGGCTGGCTCCTATTTAAGGGATCGTCCACTAGGACTCCTACATAGCTACGTAGCTATGTATCCATAGCTACGTAGCTACCTAGCACAACTGGCTGGTGAATTCTAGGAGTTGAAGTCCAGCTGTCTTAAATTTGCAGATCTGAGAAACACTCAAGCCAGACTGGAGTCACACGATATGCCCAGTAGTTTAAAATTACTATACATTAATGGGATGTGTTGAAACTCAAGTCCTTTGGCCACCTAATGAGAAGGAAGGACTCCCTGGAGAAGAACCTGATGCTGGGAAAGATGGAGGGCAAGAGAAGAAGGGGACGACAGAGAAGGAGGTGGCTGGATGGAGTCTCTGAAGCAGTAGGTGTGAGCTTCAATGGACTCCAGAAGATGGTAGAGGACAGGAAGGCTGGAGGAATGTGGTCCATGGGGTCGCGATGGGCCGGACACAACTTCGCAACTAACAACATCTATCTATCCATATCTATCTATCCATATCCATATCTTGCCTTCGTAGAATTCTGAGGATCCGGTGGCAGGATAAGATACCGGACACAGATGTCCTCTCCAGAGCAGGCCTATCATCAGTTTACACTCTGTTGATGAAAGCCCAGATGCGCTGGGCAAGCCATGTTGTAAGGATGCCAGATCATCGCATCCCTAAACAGCTCTTCTATGGTGAGCTGTCTCAAGGAAAGCGATCACACGGGGGACAAAAGAAGCGATACAAAGACACGTTAAAAGCTTCTCTTAAGTCCCTGGATATTAACACCATCTCTTGGGAACTTCTGGCGCATGATCAACCAACATGGCGCACCTTGGTGTACCAGGGTTGCCAGACATATGAACACAGAAGGACAATCTTGGCACAAGAGAAGCGAGCACTCCGCAAAGCCAGAGCTTCAAATGCTGAAGTAACAGTGTCTACATTTCTTTGTTCAGTATGTGGCAGAACATTCCGTGCTAACATCGGTCTTATTAGCCACCTACGGACACATCATTGATGGCCCATAACCCACAAGATGTCAAGGTCTTCATCGAAATCGATGGACGAACACCTATCTATCAATCTATCTATCTATCTATCTATCTATCTATCTATCTATCTATCTATCTATCTATCTATCTATCCATCCACCCATCCATCCACCTAATGAGAAGGAAGGATTCACTGGAGAAGAGCCTGATGCTGGGAAAGATGGAGGGTGAGAGAAAAAGGGAATGACAGAGAATGAGGAGGCTGGATGGAGTCCCTGAAGCAGGAGGCGGGAGCTTCAATGGACTCCAGAAGATGGTAGAGGACAGGAAGGCCTGGAAGAACGTTGTCCATGGAGTCGCGATGGGTCGGACACAACTTCGCAACTAACAACAACAATGGGATGTGCCAACTCTTCTGTAATTCACCTGGTGAAACATGTAGTCTGAACCCAATCAGTGAGTCTCCCTTGTCATGTTTGGTCAGCTTTCCCCTTCTCTGGGCGTGTGCCCTGATGTCACAGGAACAAAGGTTGTGGATTGTCACCTAGGATCACAAAGAGGAGACATTTTAGAACTTTGAAACCCTGTGCAGGATTTACCTGGCCAGGTCTTTCTAGAGCAGTGTTTCTCAACCTTGACAATTTTAAGGCATGTGGACTTCAACTCCCAGAATTCCACAGCCAGCATTGCTGGCTGTGGAATTTTGGGAGTTGAAGTCCACATGCCTTAAAATTGTCAAGGTTGAGAAACACTGTTCTAGAGACAACCCAAAAATGCTTTTCCAAAAGACAACTGGAGTCCTTTAGGTTTTTGTTTTTGTTTTTGCCTTGAAGATGTTTTGCAAGCAGCTTCTTCAGTCCTTCAGTTCCAAAAAGCAGAATTGAAGGAGCTTCTTGGAACTGAAGAACCGAAGAACCGAAGAAGTTTCTTGGAGAAGAAGCGAAAGGTGTTCAAGAAAAAAAAAAAAATCCCAGGAATGTCCAGTTGTCTTTTGAAAAGCATCTTTGGGACAACCGTGACCGGGATGATGGAGACTTCACAGATGATCCCCTTTTCCATAAGGGGTGTGTGTGCAGGACAAAGTTGCAGAATTGAGGGCCTTCCCAAGTAGACATTTCATCCAGTGAAAAAAACCACTTTTTCACTATATTACAAAAAAGATGTTGAGACTTTGGGAAAAATCCAGAGAAGAGCAACTAAGATGATCAAAGGCCTGGAGACTAAAACATACGAAGAACGGCTGCAGGAATAGGGTGTGGCCAGTCTAGGGAAAATAAGGCCTAGGGGGTACATGACAACAGTATTCCAATATTTGAGGGGTTGCCACAAAGAAGAGGAGGGGGTCAAATTATTCTCCGAAGCACCAGAGGGAAGGATGAGAAACAATGGTTGGAAACTGACCAAAGAGAGAAGCAACCTGGAATTAAGGAGAAACTTCCTAACAGTGAGGACAATTAACCAGTGGAACAACCTGCCTCCAGAAGCGGTGAATGCTCCAACACTGGAAGTTTTTATGAAGAGACTGGACAGGCAGTTGTCCGAAATGGTATAGAGTTTCCTGCCTGAGCAGGGGGTTGGACTTGATGACCTCCAAGGTTCCTTCCAGCTCTATTCTATTCTATTCTATTCTATTCTATTCTATTCTATTCTATTCTATTCTATTCTATCCTATCCTATTCTCCATTCTCTTCTCTTCTCTTCTCTTCTCTTCTCTTCTCTTCTCTATTCTCTATTCTATTCTATTCTAGTCTAGTCTATTCTATTCTAGTCTAGTCTAGTCTAGTCTAGTCTAGTCTAGTCTAGTCTCTAGTGAAAAAACTTCCATCCCTCCTATTGGACAGAGACAAATGAATCACAGATTGTGGAACTGGCTGGGCATTTGATACCTCTGGCTTAACCGAATTACAACTCATTACAAAGACTGAACTTTGAGAAATCAGATAAAGAGAGAAGATTGAGCCCATTATCGCCATATCCCTGGCACCCGGTCCATGACCACCCACTGTTTGCAATTGATATAAATGGTGGTGCCACTGCGATAGTTCTAGAACCTGGAGGAGGAGGAGGAGGAGGAGGTGAGGTGGCTATGAACAGCCTAGAAACGGACTGAAAATTAGCAAACCAAGATTCTCCATTCTCAGTTAGCCTGAGAAGGAAACACCCAGGTAAAGGAGAGCGGGGTGGCTGGCTGGCTGGGTGAAGTTATCTGGTTTATTTCTTTGATTGATTGATTGATTTTTTTCTGCCGCCCATCTCCGCGATATGTTGACTCTGAGCTGCTCACAGATCAATCAATTAGAATAGAGCTGGAAGGGACATAGGAGGTCTTCTAGTCCAACCCCAAGCTCAAGCAGCAGACCCTTACAGAATCATGGAATGATAGAGCTGGAAGGGACCTTGGAGGTCCTCTAGTCCAGCCCCTTGCTCAAGCAGCAGACCCTTACAGAATCATGGAATAACAGAGCTGGAAGGGACCTTGGAGGTCATCTAGTCCAACCCCAAGCTCAAGCAGCAGACCCTTACAGAATCAAGGAATAACAGAGCTGGAAGGGACCTTGGAGGTCCTCTAGTCCAGCCCCTTGCTCAAGCAGGAGACCCTTACAGAATCATGGAATAACAGAGCTGAAAGGGATCTTGGTGGCCATCTAGTCCAACCTCAAACTCAAGCAGCAGACCCTTATAGAATCATGGAATAACAGAGCTGGAAGGGACCTTGGAGGTCCTCTAGTCCAACCCCAAGCTCAAGCAGGAGACCCTTACAGAATCATGGAATAACAGAGCTGAAAGGGATCTTGGAGGTCCTCTAGTCCAACCCCAAACTCAAGCAGGAGACCCTTACAGAATCATGGAATAACAGAGCTGGAAGGGACCTTGGAGGTCCTCTAGTCCAACCCCAAACTCAAGCAGGAGACCCTTACAGAATCATGGAATAACAGAGCTGGAAGGGACCTTGGAGGTCCTCTAGTCCAGCCCCCTGCTCAAGCAGGAGACCGCAGACCATTCCAGAGAAGTGGCTGTCCATAAATCCCACTTAATTTATGATGAAGGGCCATGTTTGGAGACCCCTGTGTTAGATGGAGAGAAATGTTGAAAGGACACCTGTGCTCAGCTCCAGTTGCATCTCAGCAGGTGCCACTTGACCAAAGATGTTAGCGGCCTGGGGTCTCCTCCTGGTCTGCGCGTTGCTGACCCCCTCCCAAAGTCAACTCCTTCCAACCGACGCGGTCATCCGAGTCAACCAAGGCGTGTTGCATAATGGTAAGTCCAAGATCGCAAGCAAGGAAAAGGGGTTCAAATAGGTCCCGTTGTGTCTACGAGGGGGAGGGGGGCTCAGCTGTAGAAATGACCACCTCAGGCAAATGAAAGGGTGAACGTTTTGAGTTGGCGATCGTTAGATGGATTGTTACCTCCCTCACTTAACTCCAGCTAAAAAGAATTAGGAGTAGTAGACCCTCCTCATTGTGGAGTACGCTACCCTCCGAGGCGCCCGTGGTCTTGAGTGTTCTGACATTCCAGAAGACACTTAAGTCTGTGAATGCTCCTGGGTGGTTCTCCGAGCTTGGTGGTTTTCTTGCAGACATTTCATTACCCAACTAGGTAACATCATCAGTGCAACCCCCCCTTCTAGTACTGATGATGTTTCCTAGTTGGGCAATGAAATGTCTGCAAGAAAACAAGCAAGCTCAGAGAGCACCAAGGACCCCACAATTGTCGTCCTCCCCCTCCTCCTCTTCCTCCTCTCCTCCTCCATTACCACCACCACAAACCCCCTCCTCCCTTCTAGTACTGATGATGTTACCTAGTTAGGTAATGAAATGTCTGCAAGAAAACAGGCAAGCTCAAAGAACACCAAGGACCCCATAGTCATTGTCATCCTTGCCTCCTCGTTCTCCTCCTCCCCTTCTTCTTCTTCTTCTTCTTCTTCTTCTTCTTCTTCTTCTTCTTCTTCTTCTTCTTCTTCTTCTTCTTCTTCTTCTTCTTCTTCTTCTTCTTCTTCTTCTTCATCTTCTTCTTCTTCTTCTTCTTCTTCTTCTTCTTCTTCTTCTTCTTCTTCTTCTTCTTCTTCTTCTTCTCCTCCTCCTCCTCCTTCTCCTCCTCCTCCTCCTTCTTTTTCTCCTCCTCCTCCTCCTCCTCCTCCTCCTCCTCCTCTCCTCCTCCTCCTCCTCCTCCTTCTTCTTTTCCTCCTCCTCCTCCTCCTCCTTCTTCTTCTTTTCCTCCTCCTCCTCCTCCTCTTCTTCTCCTCCTCCTCCTCCTTCTCCTTCTTCTTCTCCTTCTCCTCCCCCTCCCCCTCCCCCTCCTCCTCCACCACAACCACAACTATCACCATAACCCCCCCCACACCCTTCTAGCTCTGATGATGTTTCCTAGTTTGGGTCATGAAAGGACTGCAAGAAAACAAGCAAGCTCAGGTAGCACCAAGGACCCCCTCATTTCAATCCTGAGCTGCAGATATTCTCCTTGGTATTTAAGACTATCTTCCCTCGGGGATGGTCCGAGATGAAGGTCTGAGTGCACATCCAGCATTTTTATGGACTGTCTCCATGTTTGTAATTGTTTCCTGTACTTGTCTGTTGCTCAAGGTCTGACTAAGACAAACCTTGCCAAAACAAACACATACATTAAAACCACCTCCCTGTAATATGACCAAGAAACATGACTGTTTCTGACATTCCAGAAGACACTTCAAGAATATGTTTCTTCAGGGATGGTCAAGCTTTGAGCAGACGTCCAGTTTTTAATGGACTGTTCACACGATTTTTAATTAGTTCCGGTGCTTGTCTTCGGCTCAGGAACTGAGCAACTAGAACAACGCATACAGTAAGCATGCTAAAACAAATTGCTCCAGAAGACTTCACTTTCTTCAGGGGTGATCAGGAATGAAGGTTCTGAGTGGACATCCAGCTTGTTTTGACGGACCGTTTCCATGTTTTTAATCGTTTCCCTTATTTGTCTGCTGCCTGCCATCAACCACTGGGTGTTTGACTGCATCAAACCATTGCTCCGTCTAGTACGGTCTACTCTGCTTTGCATAACACCATTGATGCGAGCTGGTGGATTCTCAGTGGTCTCTACTCCTGTAGAGAAGGTCCCTATTTTGGAAAGGCTGGAGGTTGAACCTGGGGACCTCTGCATGTAAAGCAGGTGCTCAACCTCAACATCACTGTGGTAGGGCGTTCCAGGGGAACCCATCCAGGTCATCCTCACATTCCTGATCTTTTGGGCAACCAAGAGATGAAGAACCATGGAAGGGGTTCCACTTCTCTTGGAATTAAAAACTAGGTCTTATTTACAAAAGACACCCCAGATATGGAACCTGCTAATCCTCCTTGTCGTGTGCAACTTCCTTGTTCTTTGTTTTGCAGCTGTCACCAACTCGATGGCCCAAAGCAACGCCCTTCAAGGCGCCATGAGAGAAGTGCCCCTTGGCGATGGAGGTGGTGGAGACGGTGGTCTGCTAGGAGGCCTCCTGGGGGGCGGTGGGGGTGGAGGCCTTCTGGGAGGCCTCACTGGAGGCTTACTTGGAGGAGGAGGAGGAGGAGGACTTCTCGGAGGTGTGCTTGGTGGTGGAAGAGGAGGAGGAGGTGGAGGACTTCTCGGAGGTGTGCTTGGTGGTGGTGGAGGAGAAGGAGGTGGAGGACTTCTCGGAGGTGTGCTTGGTGGTGGAGGAGGAGGAGGAGGAGGAGGACTTCTCGGAGGTGTGCTTGGTGGTGGAAGAGGAGGAGGAGGTGGAGGACTTCTCGGAGGTGTGCTTGGTGGTGGTGGAGGAGAAGGAGGTGGAGGACTTCTCGGAGGTGTGCTTGGTGGTGGAGGAGGAGGAGGAGGTGGAGGACTTCTTGGAGGTGTGCTTGGTGGTGGTGAAGGACAAGGAGGTGGAGGAGGAAGAGGAGGGGGTGGAGGAGAAGGACTTCTCGGAGGTGTGCTTGGTGGTGGAAGAGGAGGAGGAGGTGGAGGACTTCTCGGAGGTGTGCTCAGTGGTGGTGGAGGAGAAGGAGGTGGAGGACTTCTTGGAGGTGTGCTCAGTGGTGGTGGAGGAGAAGGAGGTGGAGGAGGAGGAGGAAGAGGAGGGGGTGGAGGAGAAGGACTTCTCGGAGGTGTGCTTGGTGGTGATGGAGGACAAGGAGGTGGTGATGGAGGAGGACTTCTCGGAGGTGTGCTTGGTGGTGGAAGAGGAGGAGGAGGTGGAGGACTTCTCGGAGGTGTGCTTGGTGGTGGTGGAGGACAAGGAGGTGGAGGAGGAAGAGGAGGGGGTGGAGGAGAAGGACTTCTCGGAGGTGTGCTTGGTGGTGACAGAGGACAAGGAGGTGGTGGTGGAGGAGGACTTCTCGGAGGTGTGCTTGGTGGTGGTGGAGGACAAGGAGGTGGTGGTGGAGGAGGACTTCTTGGAGGTATGCTTGGTGGTGGTGATGGTGGAGGAAGAGGAGGTGGAGGAGGAGGAAGAGGAAGGGATGTAGGAGGACGACTTGTTGGAGGTATGCTTGGTGGTGATGGTGGAGGAGGAGTTCTTGGTGGTGGAGAAAGAGGAGGTAGTGGTGGAGGAGAACTTCCTGGAGGTGTGCTTGGTGGTGGTGAAGGACAAGGAGGTGGAGGAGGAAGAGGAGGGGGTGGAGGAGAAGGACTTCTCGGAGGTGTGCTTGGTGGTGATGGAGGACAAGGAGGTGGTGGTGGAGGAGGACTTCTTGGAGGTGTGCTTGGTGGTGGTGATGGTGGAGGAAGAGGAGGTGGAGGAGGAGGAAGAGGAAGGGATGTAGGAGGACGACTTGTTGGAGGTATGCTTGGTGGTGATGGTGGAGGAGAAGTTCTTGGTGGTGGAGAAAGAGGAGGTAGTGGTGGAGGAGAACTTCTTGGAGGTGTGCTTGGTGGTGGTGGAGGACAAGGAGGTGGTGGTGGAGGAGGACTTCTTGGAGGTATGCTTGGTGATGGTGATGGTGGAGAAAGAGGAGGTAGTGGTGGAGGAGAACTTCCTGGAGGTGAGCTTGGTGGAAGTGGAGGAGAAGGAGGTGGTGGAGGAAGACGGAGTCGTAGAGGAGGAGGACTTCCTGGAGGTCAAGGAGGAGAAGGGGGAGCAGGGGCAGGAGGAAGGGTACTTCTTGGTGGGACCCCTGGAGGCAGGCTTGGAGGGAGGGGTTTCAATGCGGCTGCTGGTGGCAACGGTGGAGGCCCAGGTGCTGGAGGTCTTCTGGGTCAAAGAGGCTTTCTGGGTGATGGAGGTCTGCTTGGCACTGCAGGAATTCTTGGTGGCGGTGGGGGCCTCCTGGGCAACGGAGGTCTGTTGGGCAATGGAGGCGGAGTCCTTGGCATCCTTGGGGAAGGAGGTCTTCTCAGCACGGTGCAAGGCCTGACAGGGTAAGAACCTCTGAGTCTCACTGATTTGTTCTCTTCATCGGGACCCCAGCTTTAGAAATTATATCCCTGGGTGAATAAAAGAAAGGTCTTCTCATGCTGGTGATCATTGGGTGGATTGCAACTTCCAAAATTGAGCTCAAATGAAGAAAACTAGGACATGTTTTGTTGTAGGCCCTCTTCATGCTGAAGGACCCTATCCCCACATAGTCCTGATTGTTCCAACATCTCAGAAGGCACCAAAGACTATCTTTCTCCATCAGTTTTGGTCAGAGATGAAGGTTGTGCGTGGACGTTCAGCTTTTTATGGACTGTTCCCTTGATTTGAATTGTTTCCTGCACTTGTCCGTTGCTGGGGATCTGAATAACTGGGACAAACACACACATTAAAGTCATCCAATTGTAATAGGACCAAGAAACAAAATTGGGGTGTAGATGGTGGACATCAAACATGATATGCATTTAGCTAGGAGCCTTTTTGATTTCCAGTCTAAGCTGCTTCCTCTACAATCGATGGCTCTCAACTCTAGCATTATGGGTCAGTGGAGATGGGATTACTTGAACGACTTTGCTTCTACTTGCAGATTACGAATTGTGGAACTGACTCTTCCCAAGATCAACCTGAGGCTCTTACCTGGCATTGGGGTCCACCTGGATTTATACACCAGAGTGGCACTTAATGGGAAGAGGTAAGCAGGATATATGATGAACGGGACATAGGAGGTGACCAGGCTAAGCCCGAGAGAGGGGTCAAACACGTTATAAATCATGAGTCCCTTGGTGCCCTCAAGAGATCTATGTCCAGCCTCTCTTATCTCCTGCGCATTTCTCTTAACGGTCAATTGACCAGATTCTTATAGGGAGCTTAAATTTGCAATAATTCATCTGAACAGTCTGAATCTCCTGATTTCCTGGGGGGCTTGACATGGTTGAGGGAACTAAGATAACATCATCACTGTTAGAAGGGAGTAGGGTTTGAGGAGAGAAAGAGGAGGGGGAGGAGGAGGAGGAGGAGGAGGAGGAGGAGTGTGGGGTCCTTGGTGCTCTCTGAGCTGGATAGCTTTCTTGCAGATGTTTCATATGTTGTTCACGAAACATCTGTAAGAAAACCACCAAACTCAGAGAGCACCAAGGACCCCACAAACCAAATTAGACAAGTCATGGGTGACCTGAACACTCTTTTCTCATCCCTTCTGTTTCAGCCTCCTTGGTTTGCTCGACATTGCAGTAGAGGTGAACATCACGGCAATCGTCCGTCTGACGATGGACGGCACCGGCTACCCCACGTTGGTGATTGATCATTGTGATACGCTTCTGGGAGGCATTAAAATTAGACTCCTTAGAGGGTGAGCACCACCAGACAGGGCCTCAGTCCCTCCTCGGCTATCACCTTCTTGACCAATTTCATATTTTCATTTCTAACATTTGTTCGTGCTTATTATAGCTGGTGATATAATGCGAGTAGACCTCACTTAACTTGTGTCTGATCCTCAGAGTTACAGCCATTACAGGGTCCCCGTGGTCACCAGATCACGATTTGGACAAATCAGTGACCAGCTCACAAATGTAACATTTGCAGCATTCCACAGTCATGGGACTGCCATTTGCGAGCTTTCCTGCCAATTGCCCGCAAACAGTCACTGGGGAAGCCGGCGGGAAATCGCAAGTAACAGATCCTCACTTAACAGCTCTTGTGATGCACTTAACAAAAGCAACTGGGACTGCTGAAACTGCCATTGGTAAGCAGTGCAGTCGTACGAAGTCATGCTTAGTGACCGCATTGTTCAACAATAGAGTTTTCAGCTCTATCGTTAAGTGAGGACTGTCTAAATCAACAATTCTGTTTATTTAAGCCAACTCAAAGGCCATCATTTAGCTTTGCCCTTTAATTAGGCCCACTTATTCTGTAAAACATCATGTATGTGCCAAAAAAAGACTCTTTCTACTGACTTTCTTACCCACCAACACACAATTAAATGGTGGTTTTGAATTTTTAGCTAGTTCTTGTATCTTTTCACAGCTTCCTAAAGTGGCATAAAATTAGGGAAAGATTATCTGAAGTGCTCAGTTGGGGAACCACGCATGGACAGCTTCCATGTGCCCCTAAAACTCTTGCCCCCTCCAAAAAGAGCTGAAGGCTACTCTAAAGACTATCTCTCTTGGTCTTCAGAACTTTAGGTCCACCATAACTTAGATGAGGGAAATCAAGAGCTGGAAACATTTGTTAATTTGATGTTTCTTTCTTGGTGAGAAGTCTTGAAGGATCTGTGACAGCTAGAACGAGAAGATCTGACTCAATCAGAGTCAGCAGCTGTGCTAATGGAGATGCCCCTTTGCTCCCCAAATGTTCTTCTGCCAATTGGTCACACTGGAGATGTTCCTCATGTCCTTATTTCGTTCTTCTCTGCAGCCTTCTTCCAATTGTGGACAACTTACTAGCCCGTGTCCTTAACAGGCTCCTTCCTGATCTGGTAAGTGAGGTGATTGGTCTGGACAGGCAGGTAGCTCAGAACCGTAAACCCAACAAGACAAAGTTCCTAACACAGGAAGCAAAAGGTCTCAACCACAAAACTTGCTCATGTGTGGTGGTGACCTTGAATGTCTTCTTCCACGCAATGAAGAAACTGTCAAGGGCAGAAGAGATGGAGATGACCACGAATATGGTGGCTTCTTTGTCTCTTCTGCCAGTTTGTTTCCTGACATTTGCTGCAAGAAAGTCACACACATTTTAAATTTTCCAGCTTTGTCCTGTCCTTGACGTTGTCCTGGGCCTTGTGAATGACCAGCTTGGACTTGTGAATTGTGAGTGTTTTTGCTTTCTTCTTCCCGTATGTTTGAAGACTCTTCTTCGTGGCAGAGAGACTGAAAACATGCAGTGCTATATTTTTTCTCGGTTCTGTTTCTGCCAAAAATTGGATTCTTCTTCTTCTTCTTCTTCTTCTTCTTCTTCTTCTTCTTCTTCTTCTTCTTCTTCTTCTTCTTCTTCTTCTTCTTCTTCTTCTTCTTCTTCTTCTTCTTCTTCTTCTTCTTCTTCTTCTTCTTCTTCTTCTTCTTCTTCTTCTTCTTCTTCTTCTTCTTCTTCTTCTTCTTCTTTCTCCTTCTCCTTCCTCCTTCCCCTTCCCCTTCCCCTTCCCCTTCCCCTTCCCCTTCCCCTTCCCCTTCCCCTTCCCCTTCCCCCCCTTCCCCTTCCCCCCCTTCCCCTTCTTCTCTCTTCTTCTTCTTCTTCTTCTTCTTCTTCTTCTTCTTCTTCTTCTTCTTCTTCTTCTTCTTCTTCTTCTTCTTCTTCTTCTTCTTCTCCTTCTTCTTCTCCTCCTCCTCCTCTTCCTCTTCCTCCTCCTCTTCTCCTCCTCTTCCTCCTCCTCTTCCTCCTCATCCCTCTCCCCTCCCCTTCCCTTTTCTCTTTCTCCTCCTTCTCCTCTTCCTATTTCTCCCTGTCCTCCTCCTCCTCCTCCTCCCCTTTTTCTCCTTCTTCCTCTTCTCTTCCTATTTCTCCTCTTCCTCCTCCTCCTCCCTCTCCCTCTACCCTTCCTTTTTCTCTTTCTCCTCCTCCTCTTCCTATTTCTTCCTCTCGTCCTCCTCTTCCTCTTCTTCTTTTTTCCTCCTCTTCCCCCTACTTTTTCTCCTCCTTCCTCTTCTCTTCCTACTTCTTCCTCTCCTCCTCCTCCTCCCTCTCCTTCTCCTCCTCCACTTTAGAAGAGAAATGTAGCTATAAATGGCCCCTACAAAGGCCAGACCACGTTGCTCTAAGGATGTGTGACTTGATGATGCAAGCATGGGGAGGTGGCGAGGGATGGCCCCTGTTGACCTTCTCATTCTCTACAGCTCTGGTTCCTTTGGGAATACTGGGAAGCGTCCAGTATACTGTCTCCAGCTTGCCGTTAGTTACAGGACATTTCCTGGAGATCGATTTAAACGTAAGTCTTAAATATAAGCCACTTGGCTTCAGCTGCCTTCTGGTCCCACCAAGAAAGCCCAAGAAAACATGTGGATTATCAGAGCCAACTCCCATCATGCCTTCAGGGATGTTGAGGTCTCCATTTTGGACTCACAAGAAAGGACTTCCAACCGGGCAGATTGCACGATGCTAGTTCTAGTTCTATCAGAATTAGACTAGTAGTAATGCTCATAGTAGTCCTAACTCTTTACAACCCAGCAAACCATAAAAAAAACTAACCAGGATTGATACTATAATAATAATAATAATAATAATAATAATAATAATAATAATAATAATAATAATAATAGTAGTAGTAGTAGTAGTAGTAGTAGTAGTAGTAGTAGTAGTAGCAGAATAGACAAGAAAGAACTGGAGAAGATAACAAAATACAAAGACCTACAAATAGAAATAGAAAGACTGTGGCAAAAGCAAGCAAGGGTAGTACCAATAGTCATAGGCTCCTTGGGTGCAATCCCAAAACAACTGGAGCACCACTTGGACACCATTGGCATTGACAAATTCGCCATTAGTCAATTGCAAAAGGCGGCCTTGCTAGGAACTGCTTCCATCCTGCGACGATATCTGTAATACCATCAAACATCCACATCTGCCTATCCCAGGTCCTGGGTAAGGACTCGATAGGTAGACAAAATGCCAAATCCAGTCTGAACATCTGGCTGACTGTGCGATGATCCATAATAATAATAATAAGTAAAGTTGGAAGGGACCTTGGAGGTCATCTAGTCCAACCCCCTGCTCAGGTAGGAAACCCTATACCATTTCGGACAAATGGCTGTCCAGTTTCTTCTTAAAAACTTCCAGGGTTGGAGCATTCACCGCTTCTGGAGGCAGGTTGTTCCATTGGTTAATTGTTCTATCAGGAAGTTTCTCCTTAGTTCTAGGTTGCTTCTCTCTTTGGTTAGTTTTCACCCGTTGCTTCTTGTCCTGCCTTCTGGCGCTTGGGAGAACAGCTTGACTCCCTCTTCTTTGGGGCAGCCTCTGAGATATTGGGACACTGCTATCATGTCACTCCTGGTCCTTCTCTTCATTAAACTAGACATACTAAATTCCTGCACCCACAACTTCTGGTGGCAAGTTGCTCCACTAGTTAATTGTTCTGTCAGGAAGTTTCTCCTTAGTTCTAGGTTGCTTCTCTCCTTGATTCGTTCCCACCCATTGCTTCTTGTCCTGCCTTCAGGTGCTTTGGAGAATAGCTTGACTCCCTCTTCTTTGGGGCAGCCCCTGAGATACTGGAAGACTGCTATCCTGTCCCCCCTCGTCCTTCTCTTCGTTAAACTAGACATGCCCAATTCCTGCAACCGTTCCTTATATGTTTCAATATACTGACAAAGGCCAGTATATTGTGTGAATGCAGTTCCTAGATTTCTAACTGACTCCATTAAGCTGATCGTGTGAATGCAGTCAGGGTGTTTCAAACTCCTGGGCCAGATTTGCAGATGGGGACACAGCCATTTCAGATGGCAACAATCCAACTCTCTGACAGAGACCTACAAGTAGGGTGTCACCCGATTACACCAATGGTAACCATAAGGAAGATGTATGTATGGGTTTGAGAGAAGGGGAAGCAACCTTAGGGAGTGGGAGATGCAAAGATTTATTTCCTTTTGAGCAATCAAGAAACAGAAGCGAAGATCACATTCCTGGGAACAAGGATGTGGCTTGCTTTGGGGAGGGCTGGTGTCCTAGATAAAAGCCCCCACGGGGGGGGGGGGAAGGTGTCTGATCTCTTCTGATCTCTCCTGCCAGGAGAGCAGTAACTTCACCTGATTAAACAAAATTTCGCAAGGAGGATTGTTGCAAACCGGGAAATCTGGTCTGTGTGTCTTTGCGGTTGAAGCGTTCCGATTTTGCAAGGAATCCCGGAACCCTTTTATTTGCTTGTCTCTTGTTCGTATCCCGTCTTTATTATTTTTGGAAATCACTCAAGGCGGGGACATGATAGCAGTATTCCAATATCTCAGGGGCTGCCATAAAGAAGAGGGAATCAAGCTATTTTCCAAAGCACCTGAAGGCAGGACAAGAAGCAACGGGTGGAAACTCATCAAGGAGAGAAGCAACCTAGAACTAAAGAGAAACTTCCTGACAGGTGGAACAATTAACCGGTGGAACCACCTGCCTCCAGAAGCAGTAAATGCTCCAACACTGGAAGTTTTTAAGAAGAGACTAGATAGCCATTTGTCCGAAATGGTGTAGGGTTTCCTGCCTGAGCAGGGGGTTGGACTAGATGACCTCCAAGATCCCTTCCAACTTTACTACTACTACTATTACTAACATAGCCAATACAACTTCCTCTTCCTGCTTTCTCCATAACGACAACCCTGTGAGGTGGGTTGGGCTGAGAAAGAGGGACAGGGCCAAAGTTACCTAAGGCAGGACTAGAACTCACCATCTCCTGGTGATTGGCCCAAAGTCACCCAGCTGGCTTTCCTGGCTAAGGCAGAACTAGAACTCACCGTCTCCTGGTGATAGGCCCAAAGACACCCAGCTGGCTTTTGTGCCTAAGGTGGGACTAGAACTCCCCGTCTCCCATTTTCTAGCCTGGTGCCTCAGCCACCAGACCAGACTCTCTCTTTTTTTCCCACTGAAAGTCAAATGCCTTTAACCACCATGAGCGGTTAGTGGTGTAGTGATACCTCATGCGACGCCATCGTAACTCCTGATGGTCGTAAAGCGGGTCACCCATGTGAAGGACCCGATTTCACGACTTCCTTTGCAGCAGTTGCTAAGCGACCAACAGCGTCATTAAGTGAACCGAAATGCTTTGCTATGGGTCAGTTTTGCCAAACAATAGAAGAGAAGGCCCATTTTTGGCCAAAACCACTAGAAAGAGCGGTACGGGCGGTGTATAAATTTAATAAATAAATAAAAGGAAAGACAACGTGGTTGTGTGACCATGGGACCCTGCCAACGGCCTATCGATGGGGGTCAGTTGCCAAGCTCCTGTCACGCAGTCATGTGATCACGAGGGGGGGGGCAGCCGTCAGAACTCAGAACCAGGTTGCAGATACCCCCAGGAAGATCCATTGTAACTTTGAACGGTTGCTAAGCGACCTGTCATATATCAAAGACCATCTGTGTCAGGGCTCTTCAAACTGAGCCCTTTTATGACTTGTGGACTTCAACTCCCAGAATTCCTCAGCCAGGCAGGCACCTGGCTGAGGAATTCTGGGAATTGAAGCCCACGAGTCATAAAAGGGTCCTAGTTCCCTCACGCTGGCTGAGGAATTCTGGGAGTTGAAGTCCACGAGTCATAAAAGGCTCATAGTTCCCTCACGTTGGCTGGGGAATTCTGGGAGTTGAAGTCTACCAGTCATAAAAGGGTCCTAGTTCCCTCACGCTGGCTGAGGAATTCTGGGAATTGAAGTCCACGAGTCGTAAAAGGGTCCTAGTTCCCTCACGCTGGCTGAGGAATTCTGGGAATTGAAGTCCACCAGTCATAAAAGGGTCCTAGTTCCCTCACACTGGCTGAGGAATTCTGGGAGTTGAAGTCCACGAGTCATAAAAGTCTCATAGTTCTCTCACGTTGACTGAGGAATTCTGGGAGTTGAAGTCCACCAGTCATAAAAGGGTCCTAGTTCCCTCACGCTGGCTGAGGAATTCTGGGAATTGAAGCCCACAAGTCATAAAAGGGTCCTAGTTCCCTCACGCTGGCTGAGGAATTCTGGGAGTTGAAGTCCACGAGTCATAAAAGGCTCATAGTTCCCTCATGTTGGCTGGGGAATTCTGGGAGTTGAAGTCCACCAGTCATAAAAGGGTCTTAGTTCCCTCACACTGGCTGAGGAATTCTGGGAGTTGAAGTCCACCAGTCATCAAAGGGCCAAGTTTGAAGACCCCTGACCTGTACTGTGATTTGTGTGGGTTTGGTCCAAGTCGTGCAAAAAAGAACCAAATGTGTAGAATAAATATATGTCATTTTTTTAAAAAAAAACTATGTTTAAATCAATCGTGGTTTAATGCATCCAGCATCCTTACTGTGGTTTGCACAGTAATATGACATCAATAAGACTGAAGGAGAGAATACAGGGAGTCCTCAACGTACCACCACAAAATTTCCATTGCTAAGCGAGACAATTATTGTCCCACTTTACAACCATTCTTGACACGGTTGTTAAGTGAATCACTGCAGCTGTTAGGTTACTAACATGGTTGTTAAGTGAATCTGGCCTTCCCCTGTTGCTTTTGCTTCAGAAGGTCACAAAAGGGGATCACCCGACGTCGGTGCGCTGTGACCATCATAAATACGAGCCGGTCGCCAAGCGTCTGAATTCTGATCACGTGACTGTGGGGGAGGCTGCAACGACGGTCATAAGTGTGAAAAAGGGTCCTAAGTCACTTTTTTCAGAGCCGTTGTAACTCTGAACGGTCACTAAATGGACTGTCGTACGTCGAAGACTGCCTGTAACGTGGAAATCCTCATTTTCTGGGGTTTCACGTTGTTTTTTTCTCTTCCTCCTAGACGGTGGTTGGGCACGTCGTCGGCCCCCTAATCGACTACCCCCTGGGCAAGCCGGAATCCCCCCCTATGCCACCCAGGGTGCCCATGCCACCCCTGCCACCCATGGAAGACACAACTAACTCTCAGCTGGGACTGTCGGTCAACTTCCTCAGCTCCGTGCTGGGCGTCCTGCAGAAGCAAGGGGCCCTGAACCTTGACCTCTCCGATGGGATGGTGAGCTTGAGGGGCCATCGATGTATTTCAGTCGTTGGTAGGGATGTCCCAAAGGGGCTTCTTTTTCCAGGACGTCCTCGTTTTCCCTTTGAAGACGTTTCGCTTCTCATCCCAGAAGCTTCTTCAGGTTCTGGGGAAGGGAAGGATTTATACTCCTTGCAGACAGCTGGTCGTTTGCCTCCTTTTGGAGAGTCGTTGAGGCCTCCTGGAGGCTTTTCTATGTCCTCCGGGTCACCGGAGCGGTGCAAAGACAGACAAGCCTCCAAGAGGTTCTTTGGCTACAACTAGCTCTACCAGCCTTACAATAGCTTCTAACTTCTACCCTGAGCCTTATCAGAGAAAAGGGGAAATTTTGGTACCCTCTGATGCAGACCCACGTAGCAGGAAATAAACTGCTGATGTACACTTATGGCCTATTTTGCTTTCGTCTACCAGTATCCCGAGCTTCCTCCTCTGATGACCTCAACTCTTGGGGCGCTGATTCCGGCGGTAAGCACTTGTGTATATATATAAACAGAGAGCAGACCCCTTCCCTTGCAGCCCTGGTGATGTTACTTAGTTGGATAATGAAACAAAAAGCCAATGACTCTCTTCCTCCTCCTCCTCCTCCTCCTCCTCCTCACTCCCTTCTAGCACTGATGATGTTAGCTAGTTGGGTCCTGAAATGTCACAAGAAAACCACCCAGCTCTGGGAGCATCAAGGATCCCATAGTCATCGCTTTCTCCTCCTCCTCCTCCTCCTCCTCCTCCTCCTCCTCCTCCTCCTCCTCCTCCTCCTCCTCCTCCTCCTCCCCTCTCCTCCTCCTCCTCCTCCTCTCCACACAATCCATTTCTTCTAGCACTGATAATCTTCCCTAACTGGGTCATGAAACATCTGCAAGGAAACCACCAAGCTCAGAGAATACCAAGGACTCTACAGTCCTCCTCCTCCTCCTCCTCCTCCTTCTTTCCACAAACCCCATTTCCTCTAGCCTTAATAATGTTCCCTAGCTGGGTCATGAAACATCTGCAAGGAAACCACCAAATTCAGAGAATACCAAAGACCCTACAGTCTCCCTCTTCTTCCTCCTCCTCCTCCTTTTCCTCCTCCTCCTCCTCCTCCTCCTCCTCCTCCTCCTCCTCCTCCTCCTCCTCCTCCTCCTCCTCCTCCTCCTCTCCACACACCCCATTTCCTCTAGCACATAATCTTCCCTAAATTGGGCCATGAAACGTCTGCAAGGAAACCACCAAGCTCAGAGAGCGCCAACGTTCTCTCCTGATAATATGTGTTGTTTTTCCTCGGGGTGACCCACAGATCTTCCAGAAATTCCCCGAGCCTCGGCCCCTCCTGCTGAAGATATCGGTCCCTGAGGCTCCGACCGTGAAGCTCCAGAAGGACATGGGCTTGATTAAAATTCAAGCCACTTCAGAAATTTTGGCCGTGGAGCCCGAGGGCACCGAGAAGTCTCTCTGCGTCCTGAGCATTGTGAGTATGAAGGCTGTGACATTCCGCAAAGCATCATTCCTCAAAGTCCCTTTTGCTTGGTAACATGGGAGCAGGGTGGCAGGCTGAAATTTCACCCAGGACCGTAAAAAGACTCTGTCGGGGTAATAATTTAACCAGCTGATGTAATGTAAGGTGGATGATGTAATGATAAGAATGATTCAGCAAGGTCTGTGTCCCTTTAAGAGCCTGAGTATAAAAGGGAAGGCTTTTGCTGGAGTCTCTCTCTCTCTCTCTCTCTCTCTCTCTCTCTCTCTCTCTCTCTCTCTGTCGTTTCCTGTTTTAATTGCTGTGTGTTGGAGTTTGCTGCATTACCACGTGTATGTATATTGTTCCTAGTGTATATTGTAGATAGTGTAACATAAACCACCATTTAATATAGGCCGCTGTTTACTGTATTCACTCCTGGCTCATCTTGGGGCAAAGACTGTTCATGCTTTGACAGACTCGATTGTCTGAGTCATGTCACAAGTAGTCCTCGAATTTACGACCGCTCACTTAGTGACTTCTTCAGGTTCCAACGGATCTACTTGAGGAATGCTTAAGACCAAGAGTCAAAGGTCCCATTGGCAGCCTCTCCCCCACATAGTCATGTGACCGTCATCTGGGCGCATGCCAACCGGACTTCATTCACTCCCGTTTGCAGCATCCCGGAGTCATGTGACCGCATTTTATGACATATTATTTATTAAATAAATTTTATCAAATTGATCGGCAGCCCATCTTACCAATTCGGGGTGGGCTTACAATATCATTCATTTTTTGCTGGAAAAAAAAGGCCAGGGGCTGACTTAATGACCTCAGCATTTCCTTAATGATCGTTACAAAATTTACGACCATTATGGTCGTAAACTGAGGACTTATTACAACGTTCCAGCCTGCCTTCTTTCACACCAGCCTGATCATCATCCAAACCCTTGTGTCTGTGTACAGGAAGTCCTGGACTCACGACCACAGTGGAGCCCACATTTCCGTTGCTAAGTGAGACAGATATTGAGTGCCCCATTTTACGACTTTTCTTGCCACAGTTGTTAAATGAATCACTGCAGTTGATAAATGAGTAACTCGGTTGTTAAGTGAATCAGGCTTCCCTGTTGACTTTGCTTGTCAGAAGGTCACAAAAGGGGATCACGTGATCCCAGGACACTGCAACAGTCATAAGTACATGCCAGTTTCCAAGTGTCTGAATTCTGATCACGTTGACCCTGGGGAGGCTGTAACGGTCGTAAGTGTGAAAAACGGTCATAAATCATTTTTTTCAGTGCCGTTGTAGCTTTGAACGGTCGCTAAACGAACTGTCGTAAGTCGAGGACTACCTGTGTAATCTATTCCTGCACACCTAGGGCAAAATTGCCCACTTGAGGGGTCAAAAAACACAATAAAGATGCTTTTTGGAAAAAGCACCTTTGCGATATGGTCAGGATGGGTCCATTGTTGTCCTTCTAGGATGCTTCTTTGCTGGCCAAATTCTCTGTTGAGGACAACAAACTAAAAATCAGCACTCAGCTGGACAAGTAAGTCAGTTATTATTATTATTGTTGTTGTTGTTGTTGTTGTTATTATTATTGGTCATTGCACAGTCAGCCAGATGTTCAGACTGGATTTGGCATTTTGTCTACCTATCGAATCCTTACCCAGGACCTGAGATAGGCAGATGTGGATGTTTGATGGTATTACAGATATCGTCGCAGGATGGAAGCAGTTCCTAGTAAGGCTGCCTTTTGCAATTGACTAATAGCGAATTTGTCAATGCCGATGATGGTGTTCAAGTGGTGCTCCAGTTGTTTTGGGATTGCACCCAAGGCGCCTATGACTATTGGTACTACCCTTGCTTGCTTTTGCCACAGTCTTTCTATTTCTATTTGTAGGTCTTTGTATTTTGTGATCTTCTCCAGTTCTTTCTCGTCTATTCTGCTGTCTCCAGGCACTGCCACGTCCACTATCCAGACTTTTTTGTCTTTCTTATCGACAACTGTTAAGTCTGGGGTGTTGTGTTGCAGATGCTTGTCTGTTTGAATTCTGAAGTCCCAGAGCAGTTTAATTTTATCATTTTCTATGACTTTCTCTATTTTATGATCCCACCAGTTTTTGCTTACAGGCAAATGATATTTTTTGCAGATCTTCCAATGCACCATTGTTGCTACTTTGTCATGCCGCTGCTTGTAATCAGTTTGTGCAATCTTCTTGCAACAGCTTACCAAGTGGTCCACTGTTTCTTCAGCTTCTTTGCATAGGCGGCACTTACTGTCTGTTGTTGTCTTCTCAATTTTGACTTTGTATGCATTTGTCCTTAAGGCTTGGTCTTGTGCAGCCAGAATTAGTCCCTCGGTCTCTTTCTTCAATTTTCCTGCTCTTAGCCATTGCCAGGTTTTATTATTATCTGCTTTCCCAGCTATTTTTTCATGTATTGGCCATGTAGTGCTTTGTCTTCCCATGCCTCTATTCTGTTCTTCATTTGGTCTTTCTTGTAGGCCAGTTTGGTCTCTCCAGTAGTTAGTAAGCCTTCCTGATATACTAATTTCAGTGCATCTTCATCATTGTTCTTCAGATATTCTTCCAAAGCCATTTTTTCTTCTTCAACCATCTGATGTACTTGTAGCATTCCACGCCCATCTATTTGCCTTGGTAGATAAAGTCTGTCAATGTCACTGCGTGGATGAAGGGCGTGATGATGATGATGATGATTTCCCATTGTCTATCGCAGAGGGCACCTCCTGGGCTGCATGAGTGCCTGCCCAGTGCATACATGCATGTGCACGCGCTCACCTCTTGCCCTTGCACCAGTAATTCCTTCCTTCCTTCTTTCCCTTCCTTCCTTCCGTCCCACCTTCCCTCTCTCTCTATCCTTCCTCCTTCCTTTCCTTTCCTTTCCTTTCCTTTCCTTTCCTTCCCTTTCCTTTCCTTCCCTTTCCTTTCCTTCTGTTCCTTCCTTCCTTCCTTCCTTCTTTCCTTCCTTCCTTCCTTCCTTCCTTCCTTCCCTCCCTCCCTCTCTCTATCCTCCTTCCCTCTTTCCCTCTCTCCCTTCCTCCCTCCCTCCCTCCCAGTCCAACCCAGCTGCCCGGTGAGACCCCTCCGTCTTCTCACTCCCCTTCTCTCTTTGTTCCTGCAGGTCTCGTGTCAAGCTGGATTCCTCCAACGTTGGAGACTTTGATGTAAGAGTAAACTTTGCTTCTTGGCTGGGGAGACGGGAAAGGCAGCGCCTCTTTTGGGTGGAGGAAGTTGGAGGAAGAGGTCAATGCCACCTTCATCCCCCATGACTTCAGGGACAGCTCCGTGGACCTGACCCTGAGGTTGCCCTCTGCTGGGACTTGAAGTCAGGCCATTCTCCTCTGGGCTTTTGGCCAACACCCAGCTAAAGGGCTCCCCAATCACCCTTGAGTTGACAGGAAACCCATGCTAGCAACACGCCCCGTTGCCCCATTGCCAGCTTCATCACCCTTAAAATTCAACAGGGGAACTAGATGGACTTTACAAGCATTTGTAAAGGGAAACTCAGTCATCCAGGCCAAATATATATATGGTATATATATTTATAGGGTTTCCTGCCTGAGCGGGGGTTGGACTAGATGACCTCCAAGGTCCCTTCCAAATCATCATCATCAGTATTAGTATCATTAGAATAATAATAGTAATAGTAATAATAATATAGTTGGAAGGGACCTTGGAGGTCATCTAGTCCAACCCCCTGCTCAGGCAGGAAACCCTATACCATTTCGGACAAATGGCTGAACAAAAACTTCCAGTGTTGGAGAAGGGAAGGAGGGAGGGAGGGAGGGAGGGAGGAAGGAAGGAAGGAAGGAAGGAAGGAAGGAAGGAAGGAAGGAAGGAAGGAAGGAAGGAAGGAAAAAAAGAATAATAGAATAACAGACTCAGAAGGGACCTTGGAGGTCATTTAGTCCAACCCCCTGCTCAGGCAGGAATCCGTTTACCATTTCAGACAAATGGCTGTCCAGTCTCTTCTTAAAAACTTCCAGTGTTGGAGCATTCACAGCTTCTGGAGGTATTAGTATTAGTATTAATATTAGTATTATTGATCATTGCACAGTCAGCCAGACGTTCAGACTGGATTTTCCATTTTTGTCTACTTATCAAGTCCTTACCAAGGACCTGGGATAGGCAGATGTGGATGATGATGATGACGATGATTATAATATATCCAAAAAAGACCCAAAGGTGCTTTTTTTCAGGAAGCAACTGTAGTTCCTTTTTTTTCTTTGAAGTCGTTTCACTTCTCATGCCAGAAGCTTCCTCAGGTTCTGACTGGATGTGGGGAAGGGAAGGATTTATACTCCTTGCACAGACAGCCGGTCCTTCGCTTTCTTTTGGAGTGCAATCATTAAAGATTCCTCAATGCAAATGACCAGCTCTCTGCAAGGAGTATAAATCCTTCCCACCCTCCAGTCAGAACCTGAAGAAGCTTCTTAGATGAGAAGCGAAATGTCTTCAAAGGAAAAAAAAACAGAAAGTCCAGTTGCCTTGTGAAAAAAACACCTTCGGGACAACCAGGACCCTGGAGGACTGGGAACCTCCACAGACATTTATCTACAAAGACTTTCTGACTTTCTGCCGAACTAAAATTTCAGTTTGGGCTGAAGAGGCGACTTGGCTGAGTCACAAAATGGTTTCATTGAACTTTCGGCCCAGTTGCCCCGATGTAACCTTTTTAGATGCTTAACAGACCTCTTATTAACTTAACCTCTGCGGTGATTCCTTCAGCAACTGTGGCAACAAAAGGGACAAAATTCACACAACTCCCTGGCTTTGCCGTGGAAATTGTGCACTCAATTGTTGCCGTAAATTGAGGACTATCTAGACACGGTCATAAAAAAAAACCCTGTATCTGGCATGGTTGCCCCTCCGAAGGAATGCTTGCATGTTTCGCACGTAATCATTTTAACTGCAGGCTTTATGGGTTAGGTGGATACTATGCCAATGCTTATGCACATTAAAGGGTTAACTTAAGTCAGAGGTGTCCAATCCTTGGCCATTTTAAGACTTGTGGACTTCAATTCTCAGAATTCCCCAGCCAGCATGGGAGTTGAAGTCCACGAGACTTAAAGTGAGGATTGGACACCTCTGACTTAAATCATGCCTCAAAGACGCAACATGGACATGCAAAGTCTATTCTATTCTATTCTATTCTATTCTATTCTATTCTATTCTATTCTATTCTATTCTATTCTATTCTATTCTATTTTATTCTATTCTATATTTCTATTTCTATTCTATTCTATATTTCTATTTCTATTCAATTCTATATTTCTATTTCTATTCTATTCTATTCTGCATTCTATATTCTATTCTATTCTGCATTCTATTCTATTCTATTCTATTTCTATTCTATTCTATTCTGTCTTCTATTCTATTCTAATTCTATTTTATTCTATTCTCTATTTCTATTTCTCTTCTCTTCTATATTTCGATTTCTATTCTATTCTATATTTCTATTTCTATTCTATTCTGCATTCTATTTTCTATTCTATTCTGCATTCTATTCTATTCTATTTTTTATTCTATTTTCTATTCTATTCTATTCTATTATACTATTCTATAGGTAAATTTTGGATTCTAAGAATGTTTGCAACCCAGAGTCCTTTCTGCGTTCAGTTCAACAAATGCAAGGTGGGCTCAAAATAGCAAATCAAGGGGAATCTTAATTGTCTCCACACATTCTCCCCTTGGATGAGTTGAGGGCATTAAAATGTTTTTCCCCCCACTGGATATAGGTGTCCCTGATGGAGGGGCTGGTCGGCAAGATCTTTGAAGTAGCCTTCCTTCCTGCCATGAACGGTAAGAGAATTCCAGAACTTCTTTGAGAGTCTTCAACTCTTGCCTTTCTCAACCTGGACAACTGCCAGAGGTGTGGACTTCAACTCCCAGGATCCTCTGCCACAACAAATGTTAGCTAGAGAATTCTGGGAGGAGATAGCCCACACCTCTGGAAGCTGCCCAGGTTGGCCAACAGGATTCTGGATACTTTGTGGACAATGGAGGGATGATGGGCTGTGGGTGGCTGCCCTTGTTTGCATCAACCTACATGCTAAATGATGGAGAGTCCATCTCGTCTCTTCCCCGTGTCTTTGCCTTCTCATTGTCTCAGCCAGTGGTGGGATTCAAATAGGTGAAGAACCGGTTCTCTGTGTGGATGCCGCTTCCAGATGTCCGTTCTGGGCCTGGGCAACAAAAAATTAGCTACCGGTTCTGCTGAAGTGGTGCAAACCGGTTGAATCCCACCACTGGATAGATAGATAGATAGATAGATAGATAGATAGATAGATAGATAGATAGATAGATAGATAGACAGACAGACAGACATGATATGATATGACATCATATAGATAGATACTGTAGATAGATAGATTGATTGATATGATAGATAGATAGATATGATATAGATTGATTGATTGATATGATCGATATGATAGATAGATTGATATCATATCATATAGATAGATAGATAGATTGATTGATATGATCGATATGATAGATAGATAATCATATCATATAATATAGATTGATTGATATGATCAATATGATAGATAGATATGATATAGATAGATAGATTGATATGATCGATATGATAGATATTAGATAGATAGATATATGATATCATATGATATCATATCATATAGATAGATACTGTAGATAGATAGATTGATTGATATGATAGATAGATAGATATGATATTGATTGATTGATTGATTGATATGATCGATATGATAGATAGATAGATAGATAGATAGATAGATAGATATGTCATATCATATAGATAGATAGATTGATTGATTGATATGATCAATATGATAGATAGATATGATATAGATAGATAGATAGATATGATCGATATGATTGATATTAGATAGATAAATTGATATCATATCATATCATATCTATCTATCTAATATCAATCATATCGATCATATCTATCTATCTATCTATCTATCTATCATATCATATAGATAGATACTGTAGATAGATAGATAGATAGATTGATTGATATGATAGATAGATAAATATGATATAGATAGATTGATTGATTGATATGATAGATAGATAGATATAGATAGATAGATAGATAGATAGATAGATTGGTATCATATCATATCATATAGATAGATAGATAGATTGATTGATTGATATGATCGATATGATAGATATGATATAGATAGATAGATAGATAGATAGATAGATAGATATGATTGATATGATTGATATTAGATAGATACTGTAGATAGATAGATTGATTGATTGATATGATAGATAGATAGATAGATAGATAGATATGATATAGATTGATTGATTGATATGATCGATATGATAGATAGATATGATATAGATAGATTGATTTATATGATTGATATGTTATAGATAGATAGATAGATAGATAGATAGATAGATAGATAGATAGATAGATAGATAGAATCTATCAGTGTTGGCGGAAGTCTTCTTGGTGGTTCCTTGACTGGGGTTTAAGCAGAAGTCAATACCAAAATTAATACTAGGCCCAAAATCAAGAAGTAAACCATACCCCAGTCAGGGAAATACCAATTTAGACAAACAAGCTAACAATAAACAACAGCTTAATCAAGGAAACACCAAGAAGAAGACGATACTCTCACCAACTCTGACATAGCAAACCACTTGTATATATAAACAGAGAGCAAACTCCCCCTGCCTTCCAGCACTGTTCCCTAGTTGGGTCATGAAACATCTGCAAGGAAACCATCCAGCTGAGAGAGCACCAAAGACCCCCCAGTCCTCCTCCTCCTCCTCCTCCTCCTCCTCCTCCTCCTCCTCCTCCTCCTCCCCCCTTCTATCTCTGATGATGTTACCTAGATGGGTCATGAAATGTCTGCAAGGAAACCACCCAGCTCAGAGAGCACCAAGGACCCCCCAGTCCTCTTCCTCCTCCTCCTAGACCCCCCTCCCTTCTACCACTGATGATGTTACCTAGGTGGGTCATGAAACGTCTGCAAGGAAACCACAGAGAGCATCAAGGACGCCATTAATACCCTTATCTATACTGGACCAAATTGTCTTTAGGGGAACAGAAGGGCCTTTTCCCACATCCAAGCTGAATCTTAGACTTCAGGTTGTTTTTGTGGCTGTCCTGAGCTTGCCAGCTTGCCGGGAAGCGGAGAAGAACAAGATTTAAAACCCCCTGTTCCGAAAACATAAATTTCAGCCCTTAAAGCTGAAGCTGTTGTAATCTTTCTGAGATGCATAAATCCTTGGGCCGATAGAAAATAAGAAGAGGGCCCCTCAATGCTGGAGATCATGATTAACGTTTACTAGGTAGCAAAGTCAAAAATGTGAAAGTCGCAACTGTCTCTGCTGGGGGGGGAGGTGGGGAGGTGGGGGAAGGACCTCAGATTGATGGACCTTAAGGGGATGGAAGCTTAAACAGCAACCGCCGCAGGGCTTAGATTTACCTAAGTCGTCCTCCTCTTACAACCACACTGGAGCCCAAAATTTCCGTTACTAAGCGAAATATTTCTTAAGCGAGTCTTGCCCCGTTTTGCCACAGTTGTTAAGAGAATCACTGCAGGGGTTAAGTTATTAACTGAGTCTGGCGTCCCCAAGGACTTTCCTTGTCGGAAAGGGGGGATCGTGGGACCCCCGGGGACCCTGCAACCGTCATAGATGCGAGTCAGTTCCCCAGTGGCTGAATCCTGATCACGTGACTAGGGGGGAGGCTGCAACAGTTGTGCACAGGATGAAAAATGGACCGTTGTAACTTGGAACGGTCACTGAACGTACTCTTGTAAGACAATCCCTTAAATAGGAGCCAGCCGTGTGCTGCAGCTGCCAAAGTATTTGAGTTTCCACTTCAGGATCTGGCCTTCTAAAGAGGAGTCGGGGTTGATCTCTTCTAGGACTGACCGGTTTGAACGCCTTGCAGTCCAGGCGACTCGCAGGAGTCTTCTCCAGCACCAGAGTTAAGCAGGGGGTTGGACTAGAAGACCTCCAAGATCCCTCCTATCTCTATTCTGATTGATTGAAATCCTTCCTCCCCTCGCTTGCCAGCGGCCCAGGGGAGGCTCAGCACCCCCCACGGCTGCCTTTGGCTGCTGTCCTGAAGCAGAGAGAGGGCTGGGAATGGGCCTTTCTCCTCCGACTGGGAATAAGTGTGGTCTGAGTTCAAGAGCCTGGAGAGGGTTCCCTGTTCCAGGGGAGGGAGAGGAACGAGGGTAACAGAATCAGCATCCAGCTGTGATTTTTCAGGTCACAAAGAAAAGTGTCTCCTTTGCAGCTGGGGAGAACTGACTCCAGGTTCACCCGTGGGACACACTGAAAACGTGGCAATGGGTTTGCCACACGAGATGCGGCAAAATGCTGACTTATCTGGGGCACAGCAGGGGCTGGGAAAAAGAGAAGGAAGCAAAAAGTCCCAATTTGCCTTTGAGCTTAGAAACCTGATTCCGTTTTGTTTCTGGCTCCAGCCATCTTAGGTGGAGGGGTTCCTCTCCCCAGACTGCTCAACATCGATTTCAACAATGCCTCGGTGGACGTCATCGAAGTAAGTGCTACGGAAGGAAGCTGGTAATGTATGCCTAGGAGGGAGGGAGAGAGGGAGAGAGGGAGGGGAGAGGGAGTTGGGGAGAGAGGGAGAGGGAGAGAGGAAGGGGGAGAGAGGGAGGTAGAGAGAGGGAGAGGGAGAGGGAGGTAGGGAGAGAGGGAGAGAGGAAGAGAGGGAGAGAGGGAGAGGGAAAGAGAGGAGAGGAGGGGGAGGGAGGGAGAGAGGGAGGGAGAGGGGGAGAGATGGGAGGGAGGGAGGGGGAGGGAGAGAGGGAGAGAGGGAGAGGGAAAGAGAGAGAGGGAGAGGGAGAGAGTGAAAGGGAGACGGAGAGAAGGAGGGAGAGAGGGAGAGAGAGAGGGAGAAGGAGAGAGAGGGTGAGAAGGAGAGGGAGTGAAAGGGAGAGGGAGAGGGAGGGGGAAAGGGAGGTAGGGAGAGAGGGAGAGGGAAAGAGAGAGAGGGAGAGAGTGAAAGGGAGAGGGAGAGAAGGAGGGAGAGGGAGAAAGGGAGGGAGAGAGGAATAGGAGAGGAAGAGAGTGAAAGGGAAAGGGAGAGGGAGAGGAAGAGAGGGAGAGGAGAGGGAGAGAGTGAAAGGGAGAGAGAGAGAGGGAGGGAGAGAGGGAAAGGGAGGGAGGGAATGAATGGTGGGGAGAGTTAAAGGGTCAAGATGTCCCATTCTCACGACCCGTTAATGCTTTCTGGGAGACTTAATCAGACAAAGTGCATTTTGTGGCTGCCCCTCTTGATGCTTTTGTGGTTCACCCTATTTGTGCATTTGTGGCCTCCATTATTGGTCCATTTGTGGTTAACATCCAACAAGCAAAGTAAATGGGGGAAGCCAGATTCACTTAACAACCATGTGATTCACTTAAGTGCAGTGTCCCAAAGGTGCTTCTTTTTTTAGAAGCTCACTGGACTTTCTTGTTTTTTCTTTGAAGAGGTTTCGCTTCTCATCCCAGAAGCTTCCTCAGGTTCTGACTGGATGGTGGAGAAGGGAAGGATTTATACTCCTGGCAGACAGCTGGTGATTCTCCTTCTTTTTAGAGAGTCATTGAGGCCACTTGGAGGTTCACCTGCCTCCTCAGGGTCACCTGAGTGGTGCAAATGGGGGTGGTCTTTGAGAGGCCATCTAGGTCAAAACTGAACAGCCCTCCCTCAACAGAGGGGCAGGGATGCAACATCATTTATCTCCAGTCTACCACACGGTCCTTTCCGCAGTTCCAGGAAGGCTCCACCCCCATTGACACCACTCAGGAGATCCTGAGGACACAGGTGAACCTCCAGGTGGCCTCAACGACTCTCTTAAAGGAATGCAAAGGACCAGCTGTCTGCAAGGAGTATAAATCCTTCCCTTCCCCATCATCCAGTCAGAACCTGAGGAAGCTTCTGAGATGAGGAGAGAAATGTCTTCCAAGAAAAAACAAGAAAGTCCCGTTGCCTCCTGAAATAAAAGCATCTTTGGGACAATCAGGATCCGGTGGACGGAGGATCTCCATCAACACTTAACTGCACCGACTCATTGAACGACTGTGGCAAAAAAAAAAAAAGTTGAAGAATCAGGTGTGACCCACTTAGCAACTGAAAGTCTGGTCCGAATTGTAGTCCTAAGTTGAGGACTTAGCCTTGCTTGATAACCAGCCAAGTCCACAAATGATAGGAGGCAATCTTCAGAATTTTTCACGGAATGGCTTAGGAGAGTTGAGAAGGTCACCTAAACCCCAAGTTCTTGAGATCTTTCCCGGATTTTGGTGATGTGGGCGCAGCAGGAAAGGATCCACAGATGATGATGATGATGATGATGATGATGATGATGATGATGATAATAATAATAATAATAATAATAATAATAATAATAATAATAATAATAATAATGTTGGTAGGGACCTTGGAGGTCATCTAGTCCAACCCCCCTGCTCAGGCAGGAAACCCTATGTTATTTCAGACAAATGGCTTCCGGAGGCAGGTTGTTCCACTGGTTAATTGTTCTCACTGTCAGGAAATTTCTCCTTAGTTCCAGGTTGCTTCTCTCCTTGATGAGTTTCCATCCGTTGCTTCTTGTCCTGCCTTCAGGTGCTTTGGGAATAGCTTGACTCCCTCTTCTTTAGGGCAGCCCCTGAGATACTGGAAGACTATTATCATGTCACCCCTTGTCCTTCACTTAATTAAACTAGAAATACCCAATTCCTGCAATTATTCCTTATATGTTTTAGCCTCCAGTCCCATAATAATAATAACAACAACAACAACAATATAACACCCCAGACTTAATAATTGTTGATAAGAAAGACAAAAAAGTCTGGATAGTGGATGTGGCAGTGCCTGGAGATAGCAGAACAGAAGAGAAAGAACTGGAGAAGATAACAAAATACAAAGACCTACAAATAGAAATAGAAAGACTGTGGCAAAAGCAAGCAAGGGTAGTACCAATAGTCATAGGCTCTTTGGGTGCAATCCCAAAACAGCTGGAGCACCACTTAAACACCATTGGCATTGACAAATTCGCTATTAGTCAATTGCAAAAGGCGGCCTTACTAGGAACTGCTTCCATCCTGCGACAATATCTGTAATACCATCAAACATCCACATCTGCCTATCCCAGGTCCTGGGTAAGGACTCAAGAGGTAGACAAAATGCCAAACCCAGTCTGAACATCTGGCTGACTGTGCGATGATCCATAATAATAATAATAAAGTTGGAAGGGACCTTGGAGGTCATCTAGTCTAATTCCCTGCTCAGACAGGAAACCCCTATACCATTTCAGACAAATGGTTGTCCAGTCTCTTCTTAAAAACTTCCAGTGTTGGAGCGTTCAACACTTCTGGAGGCAGGTAATTCCACTGGTTAATTGTTCTTTCAGTCTGTCAGGAAGTTTCTCCTTAGTTCCAGGTTGCTTCTCTCCTTGACATCCTGGGTGGCGTCGGAAGTCTGTCCCTCTGAATTTCTAGGCGGGATGATCTCCCCCACCCCATGAAAGTCCCAAGGAGAAGGGGTCATAATATGAGAATTCATCAACGGGGTCTTTTTTGTTGTTGTTTTGCTCAGGATCTGCTGGTGTTGTCTGCATAAGAGAAGACCCCCGTGGAGGGCAACGCTGGAAGAGGAGAAGAAGAAGAAGTGAGGTTTTTTGGAACCGGGTCCGTCCTTCACCCTTCCTCATCACACCGTTTTGAGTTTCTGCTTCTTTCTGGAGCAAGGGAAACCTACCGGAGTCTTAAATTTGTTTGCAGGGAGATGGGAGACGGTTTCCCAGAACGGACAACGATGGCTGCCCTTAGTAGGCTTCAATACAGCTTTGTCGTTGCCCAGCAGGTGTGAACTAGGCCTTGCCTGTACCAACACACACACACACACACACACACACAGAGCGAACAAAGTTGCATCTCTCTCACCCGACACATTTGAATAAAAACTTTTAATTTCATTGCACTTGGACTCTGTGGACTGCAAAACATTATTGGTGGTTTGAAAAGAGGGTGGAGAAAAATGCCATTTAGGAGAATTACAACAACTTACAACAACTAATCATTTAATGGCCGCTCAAAGTTACAACGGCACTGAAAAAGCGACTTGCGACCGTTTTTCACACTTACAACCGTCGCAGCAGCCCTCTGTGGTCACGTGATCACAATTCAGAGGCTCGGGAACTGGCGTGTACTTAGGACGGTTGCCCAAAGTGTCCCCTTTGGCCGCCTTCTGACGAGCGAAGTCCACGGGGGAAGCTAGATTCATTTAACAACTGTGTTGCTAACTTAACAGCTGCCGTGATTCTCTTAATGACCGTGGCAAGACAGGTTGTAAAACAGGGTAACATGTACTCAACAACTGTCTCACTTAGCAATGTAAATGTTGAGCTCCGTTGTGGTTATAACTCAAGGACTAATGTAATGTATAGGTATGAGAGAGACAGAGAGAAAGAGAAAGACAGACAGAGAGAGACACAGAGAGACAGACAGAGAGAGAGAGAGAGAGAGAGAAACAGGAGAGAGAGAGAGAGAAGGGACAGAGAGAGAGAGATGGAGAAAGAGAGACAGAGGGAGAGAGAGACAGAGAAAGACACACAGAGAGACGAGAGAGACAGAAAGAGGGAGACAGGAGAGACAGAGAGAATAAACAGAGAGAGAAAGAGAGAGAGAGACGGGACAGAGAGAGAGAGAGATGGAGAAAGAGACACAGGGAGACAAAGAGAGAGGAAGAAAGAGAAAGACAGAGAGGGAGAAAGAAAGAGACCCAGAGAGAGAGAGAGAGAGAGACAGAGAGAGGGGGGGGGAGAAAGAAAGAGACAGATAAAGAGAGAGACACAGAGAAAGAGAGATAGATAGATAGATAGATAGATAGATAGATAGATAGATAGATAGATAGATAGATAGATAGAGAGAGAGATAGAGAGAGAGAGAGAGAGAAACAGACACACAGAGAAAGACACACACATATACAGAGAGGGACAGAGAGAGAAACACGCAGAATAAGTGTCCATAAATCGAGAACCAGCTCTATTGTTTTCATCCTTTTTAACCAGACTGCACCAGAGCAAGCAGCTCTCGAGGTGCCGTGTACCCGACTAACCCAAACTAGCCTAAGAGGCAGAGACCGAAGACCCAGCGCTGCAGGGGCTCCCCATCCCTTCTGCCCCACTTTGCAGGAGGGAGGAGGGGGGGGCCTTCCCATCCACCCCCCCCCTCCGATGCCAACTCCTGCTGTCTTCTCTGAAACTGGGCACCAAGTTAAACAAAGGAAAGAGTCGAGCGTTTCCCAGCAAACTCCTTGGTGGCCTGACTGGGAATTTCTGGGCCCTCTTGACCTTGGTGAGACTCTTCCCTTGGCTGGGAACGGGGTGGGGTGGGTGGGTGAGGTTTTGTTCTGCCTGAATGGCCTCCTCCGGGGCGCTTCAAGAGAGAGAGAGATCAAATATTTGCCCAGATGCCTTTGTCACCTGAAGTGGGCTCGCACCTGACTCCAGGAGTTGCATCAGAGCCGCTTTCAGCTTGGAACAAAGGAGGGGTGGGTTGACTCTCTTAGTCCACCTGAGGTGAGTTCAGCTAGAAGAGAGCTGGAAGGGACCCTGGAGGTCTTCTAGTCCAGCCCCCTGCTCAAGCAGGAGACCCTAGGCCAGTGTTTCTCAACCTTGACCATTTTAAGGCATGTGGACTTCAACTCCCAGAATTCCACAGCCAGCAATGCTGGCTGTGGAATTCTGGGAGTTGAAGTCCACGTGCCTTAAAATGGTCAAGGTTGAGAAACACTGCCCTAGACCATCTCAGACAGGTGAATGTCCAGTCTCTTCTTAAAAACTTCCAGGGATGGAGCGCCCACGATTTCTGGAGGCAACCTCTGTTCCCCTGGTTGATTGTCCTCACTGTTGGGAAGTTTCTCCTTAACTCCAGGTTGCTTCTCTCCTTGGTCAGTTTCCAAGCATGGTTTCTCCTCCTTCCCTCTGGTGCTTTGGAGAATAACGTGACCCACTCTTCTTTGGGGTAGCCCCTCAAATACTGGAATGCTGCTCAAGACAAGATGTGCAGATTAGGTTACCTATTAGAACAAGAATCCAAGGAAGAATCACACAAGGATCCCATCTGATCATTTGGGGCGGCGGCTATGGTCTCCCTGGTGGACCCTTAGGAGACAGACCCCAACTCTCCTCCTTTCTGCCAGCTTGTCTTGGAGGCAGCTTCATAGTAGAACCAGCCACAAGGTTCTGGTAGGATCCATCCTTCCTTCCTTCCTTCCTTCCTTCCTTCCTTCCTTCCTTCCTTCCTTCCTTCCTCCCTCCCTCCCTCCCTCCCTCCCTCCCTCCCAATCCTAACCAACTCCTTCCTTCCTTTCCTTCTTTCCTTTCCTTTTTTCCTCCCTCCCTCCCTTCCTTCTCTTTCTTTCTTTCTTTCTTTCCTTCCTTCCTTCCTTCCTTTTTTCCTTTCCTTTTTTCCTACGTTCCTCCTTCTGTCCCTCCTCTTTCTTTCTTTCTTTCTTTCTTTCTTTCTTTCTTTCTTTCTTTCTTTCTTTCTTTCTTTTTCTCTTTCTTTCTTTCTTTCTTTCTTTCTTTCCTCCCACCCTCCCTCCCTTTTTCTTTTCTTTTCTTCTTTCTTTCTTTCTTTCTTTCTTTCTTTCTTTCTTTCTTTCCTTCCTTCCTTCGTTTCTTTCCTTTCCTTTTTTCCTCCCTCCCTCCCTCCCTCCCTCCGGTGCATAAATTCACAGTGTACCTATAAAGAGCAAGTCATAGGCCAGAGATCATAAATCATAGTTACAATCGTTAATCCTAAGTTACAAACAATTGATTATAAGTGATGATTAACAATTAATCTACAAGTGATAAATCATAAGAAACCAATGGGAGAAGATAGTAGGAAAGATGAGAAGATGGGAAAAGGTGAGAAACGAGAGAGGGGGAATTAGGTGTTCAGGAGAGTGATGGCACGGGGGGGGGGGGCGGGAAACTTTTATGTCTGGTTATTTTGACATACAATGCCCTATAGCAGCGTCCAGAAGGGAGGAGTTGAAACAGTTTATGTCCAGGAGGTGAGGGGTCCATAGACACTTTCTCAGCCCTCCTCCTCATCCGTACAGTCTACAAATGAGAGTTTGGAAAAAGTTCAGAGAAGAGCAACTAGGATGATTCAAG